>NC_053028.1:516723948-517023948 GCF_003073215.2 Triticum urartu | reverse complement strand
ATATGTGTAATAGCCGTGATAGCCTAGCATAAGTTGCTTGCTTATTTATTTCCTTGTTGTATTGTTTATTTGTTTGCTTGTAGTCAGTGCAGTTCTTTTTCCGCGGTTTGCTAGTGGATGCAATAACCTATTTTTTAACTAGGCCACAATAACGATGGGCTAATATTTACTGTAGTGACACTGGGCCTCCTACGGGCCGTAGAAGTAGTGGGCCTTCTACGGGCCATAGAAACAGTAGGCCTTCTACGGGCCGTAGAAACAATGGGCCTTCTACGGGCCGTAGAAACAATGGGCCTTCTACAGGCCGTATCATCAATGGGCCTTATACGGGTCGTATGATCGATTGGCCAAACATGGGCCAATAACAGGCCGCATTATGGCCGTAAATGGGCTAGAGTTGGAATCGTCCGTTCATGGGCCGACCATAACAGGCCATCATTAATAGGCCGTATTTGATGACGCTATGAAAACGGCCCAACATATTAACGGACCACAAACGGGCCGACTGTAACCATGGGCTGAATTTGGCCCACAAGCAGAAAATGACAGTAACGGGCCGTAAGTAAACGAATGCTGGAAATGAGCCCAAGAATAAATGGGCTCTGAGAAGGCCGAAAGATAACATGGGCTGGAAACGTCCCAACGGAATAACGGGCCGTTAATGGGTATAAAGTGATACACTGTTCATTACGGGCCAGTTTCACCACGGGCCGTTAATGGGTGTAAAGTGATACACTGTTCATTACGCGCCAGTTTCACCACGGGCCGTTAATAGGCCAAGAGTTACATAGGGCCTCATATGAGCCGAAAGACGTCATGGGCCATACATGGTCCAGAAGTGAAAACGGGCTGGAATCATATTGGATGGCCTAGATGACGCTACTGGGCCTAATTTGGATAGGGCATAACGAGCCTTGGGTTAGCGTGCTATAAATGGGCTATATGGGAACAAGCCATTAATAGGCTTTCCATGGGCCGGCCCGCCACCTTTTGACCAAGTCAAACAGGCCGGCCTTTTCATAGGAATGGGCCTCTGTTGGGCCATGCCACGTGCCAACTTATCATAGGAGCCTTCTGTCCAATGAGTGGATGACATCTGTCCCAACAATGAGCCGACACGTGTTTCCTCCAGCCAATGATGATTTTACACGTGGAAAATCCCCATTGGTCGGGGCTATTAACGGGTTATCGGATCCAAAACCCGACCCGATAGCTTAACGGCGTTCCGTTACGGTGGATGCCACGTGTCGGTCACCCTTGAAGAAAGCACTTCTGTGACGCGCGATTTATCTTCATGGAAGTGCACACTTCTGTGATGATAATTTTGGTGATGTCATGGAACACTTCTACAACAGCACATGTATGACTATCTTGATTCTCTCATAAAATTGTCATGGATGTACATGCATGACAAAAAACGCGACCTACTGGGACAAACACATATCATCACAGAAGTGTATTTTTTTGTAGTGTCAATGCCCCTGTTAGACACCAGAAAACCCAAGAGCTTGCCTGCCGGAACACCAAAGACACATTTGTCCGGATTAAGCATCATCTTATAAACCCAGAGGTTATCAAAGGTTTCTCTGAAGTCATCTATCAATGTTTCCTCCTTCCTGGACTTTACCACAATATCATCCACATATGCGTGAACATTGCGCCCAATCTGCTTATGAAGACAATGCTGAACACAACGTTGATAGGTTGCCTGGGCACTCTTGAGCCCAAAGGGCATGGAGACAGAGCAGAAGGCTCCAAAGGGAGTTATAAAAGCTGTCTTCTCATGGTCCTTAACTACCATTTTGATCTGATGATAACCAAAATAAGCATCAAAAAAACACAAACGGTCTCAACCCGCCATAGCATCAACAATCTGATCAATACGAGGGAGGGCAAAGGGATCTGCTGGGCAAGCTTTGTTCAAATATGTGTAGTCCACACACAGACGCCAAGTGCCGTTTTTCTTAAGAACCACCACCGGATTAGCCAACCACTCCGGGTGAAAGACCTCCACGATAAACCCCGCGGCCAACAGCCGAGCTACCTCCTCACCGATAGCCTTGCGCCTTTCTTCGTTGAAGCAGCGGAGAAACTGTCTGACCGGTTTAAACTTAGGATCTATATTAAGTGTGTGCTCAGTGAGTTCCCTCGGTACACCTGGCATGTCAGAAGGCTTCCATGCAAAGATGTCCCGATTCTCATGGATGAACTTGATGAGCGCGCTTTCCTATTTGGGATCTAGGTTAGCGCTGATGCTGAACTGCTTGGATGAATCGCCAGGAACAAAGTCAACCATCTTGGTGTCTGTGGCCGATTTAAACTCCAACGCCGGATCGTGCTCCGTAGTTGGCTTTTTTAAAGAAGTCATGTCCGCCGGATCAACCTTGTCTTTATAAAACTTCATCTCTTCCGTGGCACAAGCCGCATCACCTTCCTCACATTCCAAAGCAATCTTCCTGCTCCCATGTACTGTGATGGTCCCCTTATGACCTGGCATCTTAAGCTGCAGATAAACATAACACAGCCTCGCCATGAACTTGGCATAAGTCGGTCGCCCAAACAGGGCGTGATACGGACTCTTGATTTTCACCACCTCAAAAGTTAATGTTTCTGACCTTGAATCATGATCATCTCCTAAGACCACATCTAGGGCTATCTTGCCCACTGGATATGCAGACTTACCGGGCACCACACCATGAAAAACGGTGTTCGACGGTTTAAGATTCTTATCTGTCAACCCCATACGGCGGAAGGTATCATAGTAGATAATATTGATACTGCTTCCCCCATCCATGAGCACCTTGGTGAACTTATACCCCCCAACTTGAGTTGCCACCACTAAGGCCAGATGACCCGGATTGTCAACCCGGGGCGGGCGATCCTCTCTATTCCATAAAATGGGTTGCTCAGACCAGCGCAAATACTGAGGCACGACCGGTTCAACAGAGTTCACGGTCCTCTTGTGAAGCTTCTGATCACGCTTGCACAAGCTAGTGGTGAAGACATGATACTGCCCACTATTTAACTGCTTCGTATTGCTCTGATAACCCGACTGCTGCTGCTGCTGATTCCCCTGATGGTTATAGCCTCCATAGTTGCCCTGGTTCCCTTGATTGCTATGTCCGGTTTGATTGCCTTGAAATCCTGAACCGGAGCTACTACCTCCATAACCCGGCCCGTGGAAACCACCTCCTGAACCGCCGGGCGGTCCATTGTCGTATCGAAACATATTGGAGTTCTTGATCTCTCGCATGATGTAACAATCCTTCCAAAGATGTGAAGCTGGCCTCTCCTTCGATCCATGCTTTGGACAAGGCTGATTTAACAAGCGCTCCAGATTGGGACCAGAACCTCCGCCCCTCCAGGGCATTTTTCCCTTACGACGCTGACCGTTATCCTGAGCATTGGTGTTAGCCACAAAGTCCAAACTATTGTCTGCTTTGCGCTTAACATTGTTCCCATGACCTGCCGGGTTATGATGTTGTCCCTTGGTGTTGCCGTTCTTCTTCCCTTTCCCCGGTTTGTCCTCCTCTGAGTCAGTGTCCTTGGTATTATCTGAATCGGCATATTTAACCAAAGCGGCCATAAGCGTTGCCATATCATTGCAGTGACGTTTGAGCCTTCCTAATTTCTGTTTTAGCAGTAGAAACCGGCAATTGCCCTCCAACGTTAACACTCGCGTGTCCGCATTGATGCGATCCGATGAATGCAGAATAGCTGAGACCCGCTTCACCCAATGGGTTGTAGACTCCCCATCCTCTTGAACACAAGCGTCCAGGTCCACAATCGACATAGGCTGCTTACAAGTATCCTTAAAATTCTAGATAAACCAATGTTTTAACTTGGCCCATGATCCGACAGAGTTAACTGGTAAGCTCTTTAACCAAGTACGAGTTGTCCCCTCCAACATCATGGTGAAGTATTTAGCACACACCGCTTCATCCACATCCAACATCTCCATTGCCATCTCATAACTTTCAACCCATGACTCTGGTTGCAAATAAATCGGCGGTGTAATTGGGCACCTTACGAGGCCCCTTAAAATCCTTGGGCAGTCGTACATTGCGCAAAGCGGGGGTGAGACACAGCACCCCTAAAGAACTGAAGACCACGCCTAGCTCGACTGAAGCGGTAGGGCGAACCGGAGTAGGTTGACGAGCTGCATGCAAAGCTGCTAACTCGGCCTCTCGACGTGCACGACCATGATCCACCACATCCTACGCATTAGCACCTCCACCCGCCGGGTTATGCCCTCGCGGCGAGTTACGGTGACGTGCACTGCTCGATATAGCCGGTTCATCCTCGACGTGCCTACTGTAGCTCCAACTCAGACGGGGGGTGGAATGGATCCTCTCGCGACTATGCGAATAAGCCAGCTGCTGGTTCAAAGCTGTTTGAAGGAGCTCTCTGACCCGTCGTGTCTCAATCGCAACTGGTGACTCGCCGTCTGTCGGGAGGGCTGCCAATCGTGAAGCGGCGGCCACAATGTTGTCCAACGGGTTGGAGTAATGCCCTGGGGGCATCGGAACGTACTATGGCACAACGTTGTTCTGACAAAGCGGGTCCATCATGCGCGGCTGAACCGGCGCTCCTGTTCCCGGCGCCTCCGTCCGGTTTACCATTGGTTGGTCACTGGTTCCTGCTCCTGGTGTGTTGAAGAGATTTCTTGGCTCATAACCCGGCGGGAGGTGCGACCGATATGTTCGTCTCATGACTTCATCTGAAGCATTCTAATCCATCCTAAGCCGGTAGGCCTAAGCTTCCAACTCGGCCCGTTCTATAGCCATCCTAGCGTTCTCTGCCGCTAGGTCCGCTTTAGCCTGAGTTATCTGATCTTTCACCTTTGCAATCTCCGCATTGTGCTGATCTAAGGCTGTGGCGTCCACTTCTGTTTCCATCAATGTTGCCAAAGCGTCGAACAAATCATACGGAACTTGAGCCGGAGGTGGCGCCGAGCCCCCTGCTCCTGCTGGCATTGTTGTTGCTGAACCGAAGAGCATTGCCGCAGCGGTAGAAGAGGGATGCGTTGGTTGTGTACCGGCCATGAAGACAACGATCTGGTTTGGCAGATCGAGGGGGCCCGGAATACTGTTGCCATCGGAACCTCCGCTAATCCGGGCGTCCTGCAATTGATACAGCGATTTGGTCTCTCTGGTTGAGAACTCGTCATCAGAACAGACAACGGTTTCTCCATCAGATGCCGGTCCATCCTCATATTCTGCTCCATGGGTGTCGCCTACGAAAACATGCCTTGCTGCGGGCTGAACCGGGGAAGGGCTTGCACGCTGAGCTGTCTCGATGATGTCGGTGCAGGTGTCCGGCTCAGGGCCCGGTTCATCGATCTTGCTGATGAAAACGTGAATCCCACCAAAGGACTCGGGACCCCATCCTGCGTCGTCGATGTAGAGCTTGCCGTGACGTCTCTTTGTCATCCGGCCCACAACGTATCCCTTGAGTCCGTCGAAGCTGCCCTTCAAGAACTCGAAACCACCGTGTGATAGCCCCACGGTGGGCGCCAACTGTCCTGGGTTTGTCATGGCAGATGTCCTCGTGAAAGGACTTAGTCGTGGAGCCATTGCAACGGGTTAGCTTAAAGGGGCTAAACCGGACAAGGGACACGAGGGATTTTGTACTAGTTCGGCCCCTTCGATGAAGGTAAAGCCTACGTCTAGTTGTGATTGGTATTGCTAGGGTTTCGATGACCAGGGAGCGAATCCGCTTTGCCTGGTCTCGAGTTGTTGTCTGTTGTCCCTAAACTGCTATCGGGTCGTCCCTTTACATACATAGGTTGACGCCCGCTGGTTTACAGAGTCCCGAGGCCGGATCATAAACGTGTCCGGCTCGGTCTCTATTCCTTCTAACTTACAATACAAGTTATATGAAAGAGTCGGTTTACATCTACAGGCCTTAACATGCCTTTGGGCCTTGGGCCTTCGTAAAGCGCCACTATCCTTATGTCTTCATGAGCTTCTATATTCATGGGGTTAACTCGGCCACTCCTAGCTGTTTTACCTCCAGTAGTCATATCCCCAACAACAGTCCTTTTGGACACTCCTACCTCCTCCTAGCTATATATATGTGCACCCCGTCAAAATTTGTGGTCTGACCTTTACGGTCTAACCCTAGCAGTCTTCCTCCTCGCGCCACCGGCCACGTCCGTCCGTGCCGGACATGTCCAGCCTCCACGTCGCCCGGACCAATCCGGGTATGCCACGTCATCCCCGCCGCCTCCTCGTCCAACCACGTCGCGCCACCTGTCGCCGCCGCCTCCCACCACCGTGCCGGCCCGCCGAGCCGATCCCGGACCCGCGCGGGCCCAGATCTCGCCGCCGCCCGGCCCGCTCCGCCCCGCCGCCTCGCGCGCCTCGCTGGCTGCCGCTTTGCCGGCGCGCGCCACCGCCCGGCTACCCGCGCCAGCCACCGCGCCCCGCGAGCGCCCGACCGCGCCCACCGTCGTTCTCCGCCGCCATGCGCCGCGCGCAACCACCGCCACCTCGCCGTCGCTCCGCAGCCATGCGCCGCCTTGCCGCCGTCGAGCTTCGCCAACCGCCACCTCTACCGCCCGGGGCCAGAGCTCTCCTCCTCGCCGTCGCCTCCCGGTCGCGGATCCTGCCGGGATCCCTCCCCCCGTCCTCTGTGGCCGCCTCCTCGCGTCGTCCGGCCTCCTCCCCGCCAACTCCGGCGAGTTTCTCCAGCGTGCCTCAAAAACCATGCCGAGCTAACCCTAGATCCGGAGGGTGAGATTTTCCTCTAAGTCATTTTTGGCATATTTTCATGCCCTGTTCATCGAATCATAACTTCATGACTGTAGCTCCGTTTCATGCGTATGATACATAAAAATGTTCATTGGGAGATGCTCTTCATTTCATTCCATTGTGGCATGCTTGTTTGAGTCCATATGGATGCCCAAATCATTGATGCAAAAGTGCTATAAATTGTCAGGTGCTGTTACTTATCAGAGTATGAGGTTTTGACATTTTTTTCACATTTGTTGTGTGCTGCATATGGGAATGAGCTCCACATGGGTTTTGATCTATTCCATGCCATCTTTATAGGGGTGCTTGCCATGTATTTTTGTGATCAATTTGGTGACTATGACAAGCATGCAAAGTAGCCTTCGTGATATTGCTAATTTCAGGGACTTGGGATTTTGTCAAGTCCTTGTTCTGCTGTTATTTTTATGCCATGTAAACATGATGCTACAGTGAGATCCATGCTAGTCTTGAGTTGCTTCAGTAAGGATGTTTTGGAAATATGGTTATGCTCTATCCATCCATGCCCCTGATTGCAATTATGGAGTGTCTTAGCATGTCTTAATCTTGCTCTACTTTTGCTATAAAATGTTCCTGGCAGATTGTTTACATGTTAATCAATTTTGCCATGGTTGTTGTAGTTGATCCATGCATGTGATGAACTTTCTCTTGCCATGGTTAGCTTCATGAACATGTCATCTTGTTGTAGGTATGCTTTTTTTTGTCATGCAAGGCTTTGTGTTGAGTGATTTGAGCTCGCAAAGATGCCTTCATAATTCTGTTTATGCCATGCCCAGTTTTCTGCAAAGTCTGAATCTGTTAATAAAACTTGCTACGTTTACATGGGTGCCAGCATATCTTCTGTGCCTTTTTGGCTCTTGATCAGTAAGGGACTTTTGTTCTATGCTTTGAGTAGATTCATGCCATGCCTTTGTTTGCTATGATTTGTTCCTGTAGCATGTTGTTAGCTTGCTCTAAACATTGCTTCCTGATATTATTTCTGGCATGTTAGTATTTTCACTAAGTCTGTGATGCTGATATCTTTTGCACTTTTTCCATGCTTGTTTGAACCTGTTCTTGTGTGATTTCGCAGTAGCTCAGTGTTCATGTTTTGTCAAGCATGTTGAGTAGATCACTACCATATGCTTTGTTGATATGTTGGAGTGCAGTAGCTTAGTTTCTTGTTGCATTCTAGTTGGCATCGCGCTGTTAATCGCAGGATTGTGCCATTCTTGTTTTGCTTGCCATTCGCAAACCGTGCATCTGATTCCGGTGATCTTTATATCGATTTCGACCGAAATCATCTCATCTTTCCAGCGGCACACTTGGTTTGCCAAGTTGATGCCTTGTTCTTTCTTTCCCTTCCGAAGCACACATATGCATTGCATATCACATCCCGCATGCCATGCCATGTTTTGCATCATGTTGTTTGTGCATTGCACCGTGATTGATTGTTGGTCCTTTTGCTTGTGTTCTTGCTTTGGGTAGAGCCGGGAGATGAGTACATTATCGAGGAACCTATTGAGTACGCTAACGAGGATCAAGCTTTCGTCAACTCTGAGAACTTTGCAGGCAAGATGATCATACCCTCAAAATCACTTCTATCTTTGCTTGCTAGTTGCTCGCTCTATTGCTATGTCGTGAACCTACCACTTGATTTATCATGCCTACCATATTGCCATGTCAAGCCTCTAACCCACCTTTCCTAGCAAACCGTTGTTTGGCTATGTTACTGCTTTTGCTCAGCCCCTCTTATAGCGTTGCTAGTTGCAGGTGAAGATGAAGGTTGTTCCATGTTGGAACATGGATATTGTTGGGATATCATTTGTCACACCCTAGCTAGTTCATGCATTAGAGTGTTGCATCATGTCTACTTTTCCAGAAAACTAAAATGGGGATGGCAGAACCCCCAGCACCCCCGTGGAAACAACTAGGGTTTACTAAAATTATTTTCAATGAACCTGAAATGCCCTTCTAAAAAGTCCACCCCTTTTTGTTTTGGGTTAGAACCTCTGACAAAATGGGTTCACATTTTTCTAGGACACCTAAGGTCATTGGATTAATCTTCATCTATTTGCATTTGGGCATTTAAATGATATAAACTATTTTAAATGCCCAAATAATTTTGGAAATAAGTGTGGGCTGTTGGAAATAATCTAAACAGAGCCCCTGATTATTTTCAGGATTTTTGAAGATGCCTAAGTACTTTTAATAAAGCCACACAGTTATAGAAAAAATAGAAAATAGAAACTAAAAGAGAGGGAGGGAACTTACCTGGCCGCAGCCCACCAGCCGACCCACCTGGCAGCCCAACGCTATGCTGGCCCATGCCAGCCAGCTGCTTCGTCCCCGCCAGGAAGGCACAGAGGTGACGCCGGCGAGCGCGAGCTCGCCACGGCGCCACCTGCTTGCTGCCCGCGCCCCTCGACACCTGGGTGAGCCCCACTTCGCCGCCCCAACCCCGTGAACACCTCACTCGCTCCCCTGCCTCTCTTCCTCGCTCTTCCGCACCATGGCCGACGCTACCGCGCCCATGCCACCATAAAACTCGCGTCCGCTGTCGTCCCTGTGCCGCGCTGCCGTGTCCAATAGCTTCGCCGTCGTCATCTCCGTCGAGCAGCTCGAGCCCCGAGCGCTCGCGCGCCCTGCTTCGTCCTCTTCGAGCTTGACTTCACCGAGCACAGCCGCAGATCCCCTTCGCCGTCACCGCCGCCACCGTTCGTCCCCGGCCGCACCGTCTGCTCCTACGTGATCGTCGTGAGCTCCTGCACCTCCCCATCCTCTCTATTCTCTCTCTCGAGCACCGTAGGGACTGCACGAAGCATCACCGCACGCGTTGCCGCCGAGCTCGTTGCCGACGTGACTCCGGGCACCCTCCGGCCACACCACTGTGTCCATCACACTCACCGCACTCACAGGAACCCGTAGCACCACTCCACATGCCTTGCCGTGTCCCGTAGCCTCGGGTTTGACCTCACCCGAGCTCCGGCAGCCGCACAGCTCGTCGCCGGCGACGTTTTCGGCCACCCCGAGCTCCACCACTGCCACCAAACGACTCGGTTCTTTCCCAGCTACGCGTAGATGGTCTCCGCCGTCAATTTGCTCACCGGAGCACGAAACCCGCACTGCCCCACCGCGTCTGGCCTCGTCGGCGGCTAAACACCGGCGAGTTTGACCCCGTTTGACCCTGGTTGACCCCGTGTGGGCCCAGGTTGACTCCCCTGAGTCTATGACAAGTGGGGCCGCTCTGCTAATTAACTTAGATTAGCACTAACTAAATTTAGTTAGTTTAAATAAATACTGACACGGGGGTCCCACTGATCAGGTTTGACCTGGACCGGCTCCGTTGACCGCTGACGTCACCATGACGCAATGCTGACGCATTAATTCAATTACTGGAATTATTCTTATACAGGAAATTCCAGAAAATACTACAAACTTCAAAAATTCATAACTTTTAATCTGTAACTCCAAATGCAAAGATTTATATATGAAATTTGATCAGAAAAATTCAATCTTTCCATCTATAATGGTTTCATGCATGACAGAACATTTAACCTTGCTGTTTAGGTGAAACAAGCTAATGCACTTATATGACTTAATAACATAAGCTTCCATTTGAACCTTTGATTCAAATAGATTCAAACCAACTTGTTTCACAATGCAATAGCCAGGACACCTCATATTGCCATGTCATAGCATGCATCATATTGTTGCATATTGCCATGTGATGATTTTGTTCTGTGGTGTCTTTCGTGGTAGGTTCTGCCTCCGAGGATATTCACGAGTATCCAACTGAAGGGCAGTACCCTACTACTACTCCATCAGGCAAGCATCCCCATTGATCATATTGATACAATCCCATGTTCTCACTCCTACTCTCATTTACTGCATCAAGACAACAACGTTTCAAACTACTGTGTGCTGCGGTAGTTGAACCCTTATCCTCTGCATGACCTGTCATTGCCACAGTAACTAGATGAAACCCACTAGCATGTGTAGGAGTTGATTGAGCCATGTATGTGTTTCCTACCTTGCTATGCCTACTATGCTTAGAGTTGTGTCAGGTCTGGTTCATCTGGGTGATGGGCTAGAGTGAAATGATTACCTCGGTAATGTGAGGGATGTGTTGAACATGATTTGGTAAAGGTATCGATGAGAGGCCATGTAGGAGTACATGGTGGGTTGTTTCATTGAGGCCGTCCTTAAGAACTGAGATCTGTATGTGTGATTCAAGAATCAGTTACTACCATACATTGGGCCCGAAACCAATGGACCCTCTCGGCTTATTAACCACCCTATTTCTCTGTCCAGGAGTTGCAACTAGTTTCTGGTGTTTATAGGTTATGTGTTGGCGGCCGTGCGTAGCACTGACCCTAGGGGTGGGCTATGATGCGGTAGATACATCATGGCACGGTGTACCGAGTCGCCCGTTTGGTGTCTCGGGAACCCTGTACACATCGTTCGGGGCCGTATGTGGAAACCTCGGCCGGACTCCCTGCGGATGGAACCTGGATAGGCGATAAACCTGGACTAGAGACTTGAGTGTTTAGGTAGGCCGTGGCCGACACCCTCGTTGGGCTTTCGCTTGAAGGTTGCCGAGTACAAGTCGTGTAAACGACGGTAAGTGGTGAGAGCGTGTGTGAAGAAGTACACCCCTGCAGGGTTAACATCATCTATTCGAATAGTCGCGTCCGCGGTAAAGGACTACTTGGTTGCCTATATAGTTCATAGACAAGTTAATGGTTACTACTAAGAGACTAAAGATAAGTGTGAGTATCGAGGATGGCCCTCTCATAGGATGACGAGGGAGGATCCACGGTGGAGTATTGTGTTGGTGTTTAGTGGACTCGTGTGCAAAAACTAATTTTACAAGTGGTGTCTCGTAGGATAGCTTAGCCAAGAGTCAAAGCTGGCTTGCTGCAATAACTCCACCACCTTCTTGATAATGAGCATGTATAGTAGGATCTGTTGTAATTCTTGCGGAGTACCTTTGTACTCATGTTGCTTTAATTACTGTTTTCCTACGACAACACCGCCCGTCCCGACGGGTTTTACATAGACCTCGACGTTGATGAGTGACTTGCCACCAGGTGGTGATTCCGAGCCATGGAGGGCCCTATGTAGACAGACAGGCTTCGTCAAGCCTTCTTTCTTTCTAGTATCTGTACTCAGACTAGTTTGCTTCCGCATGTGCTTGTATGCTTGTATGACTTGAGTGTCGGGTCATGTGACCCCTACCTGTGTGAACATGTTATGTATGGCTCTTCGGAGCCTTTAAATAAAGTACTTTGAGTTGTAGAGTTTTGTTGTGATGCCATGTTGTATTTACACATATCGAGCATATTGTGTGTATGATTGAAATGCTTGGTATGTGTGGGATCCGACAATCTAGTTGTTTATCCTTGGCAGCCTCTCTTATGGGGAAATGTAGTCTAGTGCTTCCATGAGCCATAGTAGTCCGCTACAGCCCGGTTCACCGGAGTCCTGCTAGCCTAGCAGTACTGCTCAGGACACTTGACTGGCCGGCATGTGCTTCACTTCGTTCATGTGTCTGTCCCTTCGAGGAAATGTCACGCGGTGATATTCGGAGTCCTGCCTAGCCTGCTATAGCCCGGGTTCCCGGAGTCCTGTTAGCCCAGTGCTACAGCCCAGATTCACACGCTGCTGACCAACATGCTCGATGTGATTCATGTATGCCTGTCCCCATAGGTTAATGCCGCTTTGGGTTCACGACTAGCCATGTCGGCCCGGGTTCTCTATCATATGGATGCTAGCGACACTCTCATATACGTGAGCCAAAAGGCGCAAACGGTCCCGGGCCATGGTAAGGCGACACCCGTGGGAATACCGTGCGTGAGGCCGCAAAGTGATATGAGGTGTTACCGGCTAGATCGATGTGACTTGGAGTCGGGGTGCTGATAGCGTTGGCATCAGAGCCGGACTGCCTGTAGGTTCGATGAGCCAAAATGTTCGATGTCGAGTCTAGAAATGCTTTAGTTATATGTAGGGGAATTGCTTGTGGGAGGGAACGTAAGGCTCTTTTACTCCTTTACCTTATGCCCTCTGATCTGAGTCATTCTCTTCTCATTCTACGTGGGTTAAGGACTAGGCTCTCTTCTCTCTATCAGGTTCACGTGTTACTAATCTGTAGTAACTTATAGGATTGTGGGTTCAAGCCTCAGTTCAGTTTCTACTACTTCTAGTATGTTGTCAGTTGAACCAGAACCTTGATATGATGTTGTTGAGTGGTTTTGCCTACTGTTGTGAATGTCTCAAATCTTTTTCTGAGCATTTACAACCGTTATGCTGTCCGATTCCTCCTAGAAAATACTAATGCCTTTGAATTATTTCATGCATTCAGATGGCCACCCGTTCGCAGAATCAAGTGGTTCGTCTAACTTGGTGCCTCGATGTACCCGGTCACACGGCCATGCTGGTCCGAGTGATGGTCGAGACAGGCTATCGATGGTATCCTGAGTATACCGTCGAGGAGCAGTTCCGAGACTTCATTCAAAGCCAATACCTTTGTACCGTCAGGATATACCCCTCTTATCCTGGAGCCACTGAACCCCTCCACTGCTCTTATGGACTTGGGGTTACTATCGAGATGTCCGTGCAGGACGCAGCTTACTCAATGATGACTATCATTCGAGCCAGAACTGCCTTGCTTCGGAACACCGATTTTCGCTACATGCCAGCCTCACTCCCTGGGGCACAGGGGTACTATCAGGCTTTGTACTGTGACTCTACACATGAGGATTCACTACTCCGCACCACTACCGAGATGCTCGAGGACAAGGACCACGAAAATCGTGCCTTGCAAATGGAGCTCTTCAACTCTCGTTCTGACCACTGGGCCACTTTGACCCGGTTTGCACCTGCTGTGCAGGCTGGATACATGGACATGAGGGACCTGTACCCCGTGCGGTCTGGGTTGCCAGATTGTATGGACTAGTGCGATGTAGGAGGCATCACCCCTCCTCGTGGTCCCTGTCTACCACCGTTTGTTGGACCAAGGCCACATCCGAGTCCCTATGGACGGCAAGCTCCACAGGACCGTCTGTTCCCAGATGATCATGTTCCGCTTCCAGGTTTTGGTGGTGACTTTTATGAAGATTACTACGGAAACATCTGAGTTGGTAGTAGCTTCATTAGTATTGTAATAGTTGTATTCCCCACAGTCTCGCGTGACTCGTGGGATACGACTTGGTGTGTATCACGTTCCGGAGGTGTAGAAAAATAATGTATAGGAGCTTGGAATGCCTCCGATGAGATGTAACATCTTCCACCGTAGTTGTACTCTAGCCTGGGCTTGTACTAAACTATGTACGGTGTGTATGACCGATGGTATATATATATGGCAGTTTCTATATTACCTGTCGTGCAATGAACATCTCAACATTCCATGTTATCCATTACATTCCGCACTTCCTTGCCAAGATTGCGCCATCCTTGTCTAAACCATTGTCTTGTTTTTCCTAGGATGGTCAACAGCCGCCGCAACCCTGCTGCCCCGGAGCAGGGGGAAGCCAGTGCAGCTAGGGATGAGAATCTGCCTCACTCGCCTTCTCTGTCCAAAGTTATGCTGGAGGCAGAAAGAAACAAGCGTGAGAATAACCGCTTGCTGGAGCAGATTGAGCAGAACACTGCACGTCATCAGAGGAACGACTTGGTGTCAATCAATGACTTTATCAAGTTGTATCCACCAAAGTTTAATCATTCCATCGAGCCCCTCGATGAGGATGATTGTCTTCGCAGCATCACCCATAAGCTACGTTCTGCCAACGTAGACGAAGCTGATAAGGTTACCTACGCTGCCTATCACCTCGAAGGCCCTGCTAGCCTTTGGTGGGAAAACTTTGAGGCTATGCGCCCGGTTGGCCAAATCACTACTTGGGCTGAATTCAGTGAGGCTTTTCGTGAGCATCACATTTCGGAGGGTCTCATGGATCGTAAGCGGGAAGAATTCTATAATTTCACCCAAGGCAGACTGACCGTGGATGCATACAGTCGTGAGTTTGGAAATCTGGCACGCTATGCTCCTGAAGAGGTATCCACCGACGCCAAGAAGCAGGCAAGGTTCCGCAAGGGACTTAGCCCCGAGCTTCGCCGCGATCTTCATCTGCATGAGTGCACCTCCTTCCAGAAGCTGGTCAATAAGGCCATCAGTGCTGAGACAGGTCAGACTGATTATGACGCTTCACGCAAGCACTCCCGTGATTTTGGTTCTTCATTCGGCTCTGGATCTCAGAAGCGCCGGGTGTGGATTCCAAACACAGCGCTGCTACCCAGGTTCACCCCGAGGCCATCCTTTGAGGCGCCTCGCCCCAACCAGCAGTTTGCACCGCCTAAGACCTATGGTGGCCCCGCTGCTAATGCTGCTCCACGCCCCAATGTTGTGACATGTTTCAAGTGTGGAGAGCCGGGTCACTACAGTCGAGAGTATCCCCAGAACAACAACCCCAACCAGTCTGGAAAGTCCGTTGGCCGTGGTAAGCCAGCGGGAAAGACATTCTACGCCAAGACAGCCACCACTACATGTGGCCATGTCAACTATGTCTCAGGCGAGGAGACTCGTGATGATCCTAACGTCGTCCTTGGTACGCTCCTTGTTAATTGCCATCCGGCATCTGTTCTTTTCAATACGGGAGCATCTCATTCATTCATATCTAAGAGCTATGCTCGATTGCACAACACGACATTCTGACATGCCCACTTCCATGGTAATTCAAACTCCGGGTTCTAAATGGCAAACTTCTAGAGTAAGCCATGGGAATGAAATTCTTATCGATAGACTTGTCTTCCTTGCATCCTTAATAGCTCTCAAGTCCTCGGACATAAACATCGTCTTGGGTATGGACTGGATGTCAGCCCATTACGCTAAGATTGATTGCTCTACTAGAACAGTTCAACTTACTCACCCATCGGGCAAGACAGTCAATGTCCTAACTCGAGTGGCCAAGCGCCACCTTTACTCCCTAAATGCCAACCCCCTTCCAGACCTTGAAGATATTCCGGTAGTCAGAGACTTCCCGGATGTCTTTCCAGAAGAACTGCCAGGTGTTCCACCTAACAGGGATGTCGAGTTCGTGATAGACCTTGTTCCAGGAACTGTCCCAATTTCTAGAAGACCCTATAAGATGGCACCCTTAGAACTAGCCGAGCTTAGGAAACAACTCGATGAGTCCTTGAAAAAGGGTTTCATCCGTCCTAGTTCTTCTCCTTGGTCTTGCCCCGTCCTCTTCGTCAAGAAGAAGGATGGAACGAATCGGATGGTTGTAGATTACTGACCTGTCAACTTGGTCACTATCAAGAACAAGTATCCGCTCCCCAGGATCAACGATCTATATGATCAGCTCGCTGGATCCTCAGTCTTCTCCAAAATGGATTTGAGGTTGGGCTACCATCAAATCAAAATCAAAAATGGGGACATTCCCAAAACGGCCTTTGTTACTTGTTATTGCCAATACGAGTACACCGTCATGTCCTTCGGTTTAACCAATGCCCCAACCACCTTCTCTCGGTTAATGAACTCAATCTTCATGGAGTATTTGGATAAATTCGTCATGGTATACCTTGACGACATACTCATCTACTCCAAGAATAAGGAATAACATGTCGAACATCAAAGGCTGGTATTGACGAAACTTCGAGAGCATCGCCTTTATGCCAAATTCTCCAAGTGTGAATTTTGGTTGCCAGAAGTGACCTACCTAGGCCATGTAATCTCTGGTAAGGGTATTGATGTCAATCCCGAGCGAGTTCAAGCCGTCCTTCATTGGACTCCACCTGAAACGGTCAAGCAAGTTCGGAGCTTCCTTGGCTTAGCGAGCTATTGTCGCCGCTTTGTCGAGAATTTCTCCAAGGTTGCTAAACCTCTAACTGAACTCCTCAAGAAAGATAAAAAAAGTTCGAGTGGACCCCACAATGCGAGTTCAGCTTTCAGGAACTGAAAAGACGCCTGACATATGCTCCCGTACTGGTACCACCAGATTTCTCCAAGGACTTTATTATCTATTGCGACGCCTCGCGACAAGGACTAGGTTGCATACTCATGCAAGATCGTCAGGTAATTGCCTATGCTTCACAACAATTACACCCACATGAGGAAAACTATCCCACACATGATCTAGAGCTTGCAGCTGTAGTCCATGCACTTAAAACTTGGCGACATTACCTTCTCGGTAATCGTTGCGAGATCTTCACTAATCACCAAATTCTGAAATATATCTTCACCCAACCGGATTTGAATCTCAGGCAAAGATGTTGGGTCGAGTTGATCACGAATTACGACTTAGGAATAACTTACACCCGGGGAAAAGCCAATGTCATGGCTGATGCACTAAGTCGTAAATCCTATTGTAACAATCTGATGTTACAACAAGGTCAACCACTTCTCCCTGAGGAATTTCGGAAGCTTAACCTTCACATTGTTCCTCAAGGATTCCTATCCACCCTGGTGGTGAAACCTACCCTTCGGATCATATCATCAAAGCACAGAAGGTAGATCTGGGAATCTCCCGTATTAAGAGAAACATTAAGAAAGGAGTCGTGAAAATTGTTTCTCCGTTGATGATCAAGGTGTCGTATTCTTTGGAAACCGCTTGGTGGTTCCCAAGGCCCGAAACCTGATGCGGCTGATTCTTAAGGAAGCTCATGAATCCCCTCTCACCATTCATCCCAGTAGTACAAAGATGTATCAAGACCTACGCCAGAGGTTTTGGTGGACTAGGATGAAGAGAGAAATTGCTCAATACATTGCTAGTTGCGACGTCTGTCGTCGTGTTCAAGCAGAGCATCAATGGCCTGCTGCCACCCTTCAACCTTTGGCTATTCCTGAATGGAAATGGGATAAAATCAGTATGGATTTCATTACCGGGTTTCCCGGGACCAAGAAAGGGAATAATGCTATACTCGTCATTGTCGATCGTCTTTCCAAAGTAGCCCACTTCCTACCTGTTCGTGAGAGTATAACCGCTAGCCAGCTAGCTGACTTGTACATATCCCGAATAGTGTCTTTTCATGGTGTCCCATTGGAAATTAACTCAAACCGTGGAAGTCTCTTCACTTCTCGATTTTGGGAAGTTTCCAAAATGCTATGGGCACTCGTCTCTCTTTTAGCACCGCCTTCCACCCCCAATAAAGTGGTCAAGTAGAGCGAGTCAATCAAATTCTGGAGGATATGCTCCGAGCTTCTGTCATCTCATTCGGAATGGATTGGGAGAAATGAATTCCATTCGCGGAGTTCGCTTATAACAATAGTTATCAAGCTATCTTGGGCAAAGCCCCTTTCGAAGTTCTCTATGGACGAAAATGTCGAACGCCTCTTAACTAGTCCGAAACCGGGGAAAGACAACTCTTTGGCCCGGATATGATTCAGGAAGCAGAATAGTAGGTTCGCGTTATTTGTGAGAAATTGAAAATAGCCCAATCTCGTCAAAAGAGCCAATATGACCGCAAACATAAGCTCATGACTTATGAAGTCGGTGAGAAGGCTTACCTTCGGGTTACTCCCTTAAAGGGAACCCATCGTTTCAGTATCAAAGGAAAATTGGCTCCTCGTTACATTGGAGCCTTTCGCATTCTTGCCAAACGAGGAGAAGTTTCCTACCAATTGGGACTACCTCCGCATCTTTCCAGAGTTCACGATGTCTTCCATGTTTCTCAACTCAGGCGTTGCTTCGCGGATCCAATCCGTGGAGTGGACCACGAAACGCTTGATCTCCAAGATAATCTCACATATCGGGAATATCCCATTCGTATCCTTGATCAAGCCGAGCGTACCACTCGACGCCATAACATCAAGTTTCTCAAGGTTCAATGGTCACACCACTCTGAAAAAGAAGCCACTTGGGAAAGGGAGGATCGTCTTCGACTTGAGTACCCCACCTTCTTCCCAACGGATCCTAAATCTCGGGACGAGATTCTTTTGAGTGGGGATGAGTTGTCACACCCTAGGTAGTTCATGCATTAGAGTGTTGCATCATGTCTACTTTTCCAGAAAACTGAAATGGGGATGGCAGAACCCCCAGCACCCCCCTGGAAACAACTAGGGTTTACTAAAATTATTTTCAATAAACCTGAAATGCCCTTCTAAAAAGTCCACCCCTTTTTGTTTTGGGTTAGAACCTCTGACAAAATGGGTTCACATTTTTCTAGGACACCTAAATTGGATTAATCTTTATCTATTTGCATTTGGGCATTTAAATGATATAAACTATTTTAAATGCCCAAATAATTCTGGAAATAAGTGTGGGCTGTTGGAAATAATCTAAACAGAGCCCCTGATTATTTTCAGGATTTTTGAAGATGCCTAAGTATTTTTAATAAAGTCACACAGTTACAGAAAAAATAGAAAACAGAAATTAAAAGAGAGGGAGGGAACTTACCTGGCCGCAGCCCACCAGCCGGCCCACCTGGCGGCTCAGCGCTGTGCTGGCCCATGCTAGCCAGCTGCTTCGTCCCCGCCAGGCAGGCACAGAGGTGACGCCGGCGAGCGCAAGCTCGCCAAGGCGCCACCTGCTTGCCGCCCGCGCCCCTCGACACCTGGGCGAGCCCCACGTCGCCGCCCCGACCCCGTGGACACCTCACTCGCTCCCCTGCCTCTCTCCCTCGCTCTTCCCCACCATGGCCAACGCTACCGCGCCCACGCCACCATAAAACTCGTGTCCGCCGTCGTCCCTGTGCCGCACTGCCGTGTCCAATAGCTTCGTTGTCGTCATCTCCATTGAGCAGCTCAAGCCCCGAGCGCTCGCGCGCCCTGCTTCGTCCTCTTCGAGCTCAACTTCACCGAGCACCGCCGCAGATCCCCTTTGCCGTCACCGCCGCCACCGTTCGTCCCCAGCCGTGCCGTCTGCTCCTACGCGATCGCCGTGAGCTCCTGCACCTCCCCATCCTCTCCGTTCTCTCTCTTGAGCATCGTAGGGACTGCACGAAGCATCACCGCACGCGCCGCCGCCGAGCTCGTCGCCGACGTGACTCCGGCCACCCTCCGGCTACACCACCGTGTCCATCACACACCGCACTCACAGGAACCCGTAGCACCACTCCACGTGCCTCGCCGTGTCCCGTAGCCTCGGGTTCGACCTCACCCGAGCTCCGGTAGCCGCACAGCTCGTCGCCGACGACGTTTCCGGCCACCCCGAGCTCCACCACTGCCACCAAACGACGCGGTTCGTTCCCAGCTACGCGTAGATGGTCTCCGTCGTCCATTTGGTTGCCGGAGCACGAAACCCGCACTGCCCCGCCGCGTCTGGCCTCGCCGGCGGCTAAACGCCGGCGAGTTTGACCCTGGTTGACCCCGTGTGGGCCCAGGTTGACTCCCCCTGAGTCTATGACAAGTGGGGCCGCTCTGCTAATTAACTTAGATTAGCACTAACTAAATTTAGTTAGTTTAAATAAATACTGACACAGGGGTCCCACTGGTCAGGTTTGACCTGGACCGGCTCCGTTAACCGCTGACGTCACCATGACGCAATGCTGATGCATTAATTCAATTACTGGAATTATTCTTATACAGGAAATTCCAAAAAATACTACAAACTTCAAAAAATCATAACTTTTAATCTGTAACTCCAAATGCAAAGATTTATATATGAAATTTGATCAGAAAAATTCAATCTTTCCATCTGTAATGGTTTCATGCATGACAGAACACTTTAAGCTTGCAGTTTAGGTGAAACAAGCTAATGCACTTATATGACTTAATAACATAAGCTTCCATTTGAACCTTTGATTCAAATAGACTCAAACCAACTTGTTTCACAATGCATTAGCCAGGACACCTCATATTGCCATGTCATAGCATGCATCATATTGTTGCATATTGCCATGTGATGATTGTGTTCTATGGTGACTTTCCTGGTAGGTTCTGCCTCCGAGGATATTCACAAGTATCCAACTGAAGGGCAGTACCCTACTACTACTCCATCAGGCAAGCATCCCCATTGATCATATCGATACGATCCCATGTTCTCGCTCCTGCTCTCATTTACTGCATTAAGACAACAACGTTTCAAACTGCTGCGTGCTGCGGTAGTTGAACCCTTATCCTCTGCATGACCTGTCATTGCCACAGTAACTAGATGAAACCCACTAGCATGTGTAGGAGTTGATTGAGCCATGTATGTGTTTCCTACCTTGCTATGCCAGCTATGCTTACAGTTGTGTCAGGTCTGGTTCATTTAGGTGATGGGCTAGAGTGAAATGATTACGTCGGTAATGTGAGGGATGTGTTGAACATGATTTGGTAAAGGTATCGATGAGAGGCCATGTAGGAGTACATGGTGGGTTGTTTCATTGAGGCCGTCCTTAAGAACTGAGATCTGTATGTGTGATTCAAGAATCAGTTACTACCATACATCGGGCCCTAAACCAATGGACCCTCTCAGTTTCTTAACCACCCTAGTTCTCTGTCCAGGAGTTGCGACTAGTTTCTGGTGTTTATAGGTTATGTGTTGGCGGCCGTGCGTAGCGCTGACCCTAGGGGTGGGCTATGATGTGGTAGATACACCGTGGCACAGTGTACCGAGTCACCCGTTTGGTGTCTCGAGAACCCTGTACACATCATTCGGGGCCATATGTGGAAACCTCGGCCGGACTCCCTGCGGATTGAACATGGATAGGCGATAAACCTGGACTAGAGACTTGAGTGTTTAGGTAGGCCGTGGCAGACACCCTCATTGGGCTTCCGCTTGAAGGTTGCCGAGTACATGTCGTGTAAACGACGGTAAGTGGTGAGAGCGTGTGTGAAGAAGTACACCCCTGCAGGGTTAACATCATCTATTCGAATAGCCGCGTCCGTGGTAAAGGACTACTTGGTTGCCTATATAGTTCATAGACAAGTTAATGGTTACTACTAAAAGACTCAAGATAAGTGTGAGTACCGAGGATGGCCCTCTCATAGGATGACGAGGGAGGATCCACAGTGGAGTATTGTGTTGGTGTTTAGTGGACTTGTGTGCGAAAACTAATTTTACAAGTGGTGTCTCGTAGGATAGCTTAACCAAGAGTCAAAGCTGGCTTGCTGCAATAACTCCACCTCCTTCTTGATAATGAGCATGTATAGTAGGATATGTTGTAAGTCTTGCTGAGTACCTTTGTACTCATGTTGCTTTAATTACTGTTTTTAGACGACAACACTGCCCCTTCCAATGGGTTTTATGTAGACCTCGACGTCGATGAGTGACTCGCCACCCAGCTGGTGATTCCGAGCCATGGAGGGCCCTATGTAGATAGACAGGCTTCGTCAAGCCTTCTTTCTTTCTAGTGTCTATACTCAGACTAGTTTGCTTCCGCATGTGCTTGTATGCTTGTATGAGTTGAGTGTCGGGTCATGTGACCCCTACCAGTATGAACATGTTATGTATGGCTCTCCGGAGCCTTTAAATAAAGTACTTTGAGTTGTAGAGTTTTGTTGTGATGCCATGTTGTATTTACACATATCGAGCATATTGTGTGTATGATTGAAATGCTTGGTATGTGTGGGATCCGACAATCTAGTTGTTTATCCTTGGCAGCCTCTCTTATGGGGAAATGTAGTCTAGTGCTTCCATGAGCCATAGTAGTCCGCTACAGCCCGGTTCACCGGAGTCCTGCTAGCCCAGCAGTACTTCTCAGGACACTTGACTGGCCGGCATGTGCTTCACTTTGTTCATCTGTTTGTCCCTTCGGGGAAATGTTTCACGGTGACATCCGGAGTCCTGCCTAGCCTGCTACAGCCCGGGATCCCGGAGTCCTATTAGCCCAGTGCTACAGCCCGGATTCACACACTGCTGACCGACATGCTCGATGTGATTCATGTATGCCTGTCCCCATAGGTTAATGCCGCTTTGGGTTCACGACTAGCCATGTCGACCCGGGTTCTCTGTCATATGGATGCTAGCGACACTATCATATACATGAGCCAAAAGGAGCAAACGGTCCCGGGCCATGGTAAGGCGACACCCGTGGGAATACCGTGTGTGAGGCCGCAAAGTGATATGAGGTGTTACCGGCTAGATCGATGTGACTTGGAATCGGGATTCTAACATCATTATTATATCTTATTTACTTTAATGCATCTATATACGTGGTAAAGGGTGGAAGGCTCGGCCTTATGCCAGGTGTTTTGTTCCACTCTTGCCGCCCTAGTTTCCGTCATACCGGTGTTATGTTCCTTGATTTTGCGTCCCTTACGCGGTTGGGTGTTATGGGAACCCCTTGAAAGTTCGCTTTGAATAAAACTCCTCCAGCAAGGCCCAACCTTGGTTTTACATTTGCCTAACAACCTATCACCTTCCCTTGGGTTCTGCAGACTCAAGGGCCATCTTTATTTTAACCCCCCGGGCCAGTGCTTCTCTAAGTGTTGGTCCGAACTAGAGCCCCTTGCAGCGCCACCTTGGGGAAACTTGAGGGTTGGTTTTAGTTGTACGGATTGCTCATCCGGTGTTGCCCTGAGAACAAGATATGTGCAGCTCCTATCAGGATGTCAGCACATCGGGCGGCTTTGCTGGTCTTGTTTTACCATTGTCGAATGTCTTGTAACTGGGAGAGACTGATCGGGTCTTCCCGGGAGAAGGAATATCCTTCGTTGACTGTGAGAGCTTGTGATGGGCTAAGTTGGGACACCCCTGCGGGGTATAAACTTTCAAAAGCCGTGCCCGCGGTAATGGGCAGATGGGAATTTGTTAATATCCGGTTGTAGAGAATGATACGTCTCCGTCGTATCTACTTTTCCAAACACTTTTGCCCTTGTTTTGGATTCTAACTTGCATGATTTGAATGGAACTAACCCGGACTGACGCTGTTTTCAACAGAATTACCATGGTGTTATTTATGTGCAGAAACAGAAGTTCTCGGAATGACCTGAAACTTCACGGAACGTCTTTTTGGAAATAATAAAAAAGTCCCTGCAAAAGATGAAGACCAGGTGCTCACACCCTAGCCACGAGGGTGGGGGACGCGCCCCCTACCTCGTGGGCCCCCTGGAGCTCCTCCGACCTCAACTCCAACTCTATATATTTGCTTTTGGGGAGAAAAAAATAGAGGAGAAGGATTCATCGCGTTTTACAATACGGAGCCGCCGACAAGCCCTAAAACCTCTCGGGAGGGCTGATCTGGAGTCCGTTCGGGGCTCCGGAGATGGGAATCCGTCGCCATCGTCATCATCAACCTTCCTCCATCACCAATTTCATGATGCTCACCGCCGTGCGTGAGTAATTCCATCGTAGGCTTGCTGGACGGTGATGGGTTGGATGAGATTTGTCATGTAATCGAGTTAGTTTTGTTAGGGTTTGATCCCTAGTATCCACTATGTTCTGAGATTGATGTTGTTATGACTTTGCTATGCTTAATGCTTGTCACTAGGGCCCGAGTGCCATGATTTCAGATCTGAACATATTATGTTTTCATGAATATATGTGAATTATTGATCCTATCTTGCAAGTCTATAGTCACCTACTATGTGTTATGATCCGGCAACCCCGAAGTGACAATAATCGGGACCACTCCCGGTGATGAACGTAGTTTGAGGAGTTCATGTATTCACTATGTGTTAATGCTTTGGTCTGGTACTCTATTAAAAGGAGGCCTTAATATCCCTTAGTTTCCACTAGGACCCCGCTGCCACGGGAGGGTAGGACAAAAGATGGCATGCAAGTTCTTTTCCATAAGCACGTATGACTATATTTGGAATACATTCCTACATTACATTGATGAATTGGAGCTAGTTCTGTGTCACCCTAGATTATGATTGTTACATGATGAACCGCATCTAGCATAATTCTCTATCACCGATCCATTGCCTACAAGCTTTCCATATATTGTTCTTCGCTTATTTACTTTTCCGTTGCTATTATTACAATCACTACAAAATACCAAAAACATTACTTTTGCTATCATTACCTTTTGCTACCGTTACCACTACTAACATATTAGTTTGCTACTAAACACTTTGCTGCAGATATTAAGTTTCCAGGTGTGGTTGAATTGTTAACTCAACTCCTAATACTTGAGAATATTCTTTGGCTCCCCTTGTGTCGAATCAATAAAATTGGATTGAATACTCTACCCTCGAAAAATGTTGCGATCCCCTATACTTGCGGGTTATCAAGACTATTTTTTGGCGCCATTGCCGAGGAGCATAGCTCTATTCTTCGAATCACTTGGGATTTATATCTGCTTATCATTATGAAGAACTTGAGAGATCCAAAAACCAAGATTTATCCCTCAACTACGAGGGGAGGTAAGGAACTGCCATCTAGCTCTGCACTTGATTCACCTTCTATTTTGAGTAAGCTTTCGACACCTAAACCTGCTTCTGCTATTGATTCTGATATGTCGCATGTTATTGATGATGCCACTTCTGCTATGCATGATACTTATGATGAAACTGCTTCTATGCTTGATACTACTATGCCACCTGGTGAATTTCTTGATGAACAACTTGCTAGGGTAAGAGAGAATGAAATTATTGAAACTGATAATATTGATGGAAGTGATGATGAAGACTCTCCCCCTAATAAATATGAATTGTCTGATGTTCCTGAGGGTTGTGTTCTGGATGAAGAATATGCTAGAGCTATTTTAGCTTGCAATGATAGATATGATCTAAAGAGGTTATTAGCTAAATGGAAGCAGCAATCCCTTAATGCTAGAATGAAACCTGACCCTGCTTTTGCTACTTCACCTACCTGTGTTACTGATAAGGATTATGAATTCTCTGTTGATCCTGATACAATTACTTTGGTTGAATCTGATCCTTTTATGGCTATGAATCTGAAACTGTTATGGCACATATTACTAAATTAAATGATATACCTACCCTGTTCAGTAATGATGAGAGAACTCACTACTTTTATATCCTTAAAATATTTCCATTCTCATTAAAGGGTGATGCTAAGATATGGTTTAATTCTCTTGATCCTGGTTGTGTGCGTAGTCCCTAGGATATGATTTATTACTTCTCTGCTAAATATTTCCCTGCTCATAAGAAACAAGCTGCCTTAAGGGATATATATAATTGTGTGCAAATTGAAGAAGAGAGTCTCCCATAAGCTTGGGGGAGGCTTCTCCAATTACTTAATGCTTTGCATGATCATCCTCTTAAGAAAAATGAAATAGTTGATATCTTTTATAATGGACTAACCGATGCTTCCAGAGATTACCTGGATAGTTGTGCTGGTTCTGTTTTGAGGGAAAGAACATCGGATGAAGTTGAAATTCTATTGAATAATATGTTTACAAATGAAAATAATTGGACACTTCCTGAGCCTATTCCTAAACCAACTCCGAAGAAGAGAGGTGTTCTATTTCTCAGTCCTGAAGATATGCAAGAGGCAAAGAAATCCATGAAAGAAAAGGGTATTAAAGTTGAAGATGTTAAGAATTTACCTCCTATTGAAGAAATACATGGTCTTAATTCACCGCCTATCGAAGAAATGCATAATTTTAATCCATCTCCTATTGAAGAAATACATGGTCTTGATAACCCGACACAGGTAGTAAAGGTAAATTCTCTCTATAGATATGATAAAGCTGAAATCCCATTTACTAAGTTTGCTAGCCCATGCTTAGATGAGTTTGATAAATTTATGGTTAAGCAAGAAGACTTCAATGCTTATTTTGGTAGGGAATCAAAACGAAGTGCTGGTATGCTTGAACATTTGGGTGACTATATGGAAAATGTCAAAGGTGAACTTAAACTTATTAGTAAACATGTTTCTATGGTTACCACTCAAGTAGAACAGGTACTTAAAGCTCAAAATGATTTGCTCAATGAATTGAATAGTAAGAATAATGATTATGCTGCTAGAGTGGCTACTAGAACTGGTAAGATGACTCAGGAGCCTTTGTATCCTGAAGGCCACCCTAAGAGAATTGAGCAAGATTCTCAGAGAAATAATATAGATGCACCTAGTCCTTTTAAAAGGAAGAAAAAGAAAAATGATAGGACATTGCATGCTTCTAGTGAACCTGTTGCTGAAACACCTGAGAATCCAAATGATATTTCTATTTCTGATGCTGAAACACAATCTGGTAATGAACCTGAAACTAGTGATAATGTTAATGATGATGTTCATGTTGATGCTCAACCTAGCAATGATAATGATATAGAAATTGAACCTGTTGTTGATCTTGATAACCTACAATCAAAGAATCAACGTTATGATAAGAAAGACTTTGTTGCTACGAAACATGGTAAAGAAAGAGAACCATGGGTTCAAAAACCCATGCCTTTTCCTCCCAAACCATCCAAGAAAAAGGATGATGAGGATTTTGAGCGCTTTGCTGAAATGATTAGACCTATCTTTTTGCGTATGCGACTAATTGATATGCTCAAAATGAATCCTTTTGCTATGTATATAAAAGATATTGTTACTAATAAAAGAAAGATACCGGAAGATGAAATTTCCACAATGCTTGCTAATTATACTTTTAAGGGTCGAATACCAAAGAAACTTGGAGATCCAGGAGTACCCACTATACCATGCTCCATTAAAAGAAACTATTTTAAAACTGCTTTATGTGATCTTGGAGCCAGTGTTATGCCTCTCTCTTTATATCATGGACTTGACTTGAATAAGTTGACACCTACTGAAATATCTTTGTAAATGGCTGATAAATCAACTGCTATACCTGTCGGTATTTGTGAGGATGTGCCTATTGTGGTTGCAAACGTTACTATTTTAACGGACTTTGTTATTCTTGATATTCCCGGGGACGATAGTATGTCTATTATTCTTGGAAGACCCTTTTTGAATACTGTAGGGGCTGTTATTGATTGCAACAAAGGCAATGTCACTTTTCATGTTAATGGTAATGAGCATACGGTACACTTTCCGAGGAAACAACCTCAAGTTCATAGTATCAATTCTATTGGAAAAATTCCATCAATTATTTTTGGAGGTTTTGAATTTCCTCTTCCTACTGTCAAGAAGAAATATGGTATTCTTATTGTTGGGGATGTGCATATCCCCGGTGAGGTAACCTAGTGTTATTCGAAAATTCTCCGATTCCATGTTATTCGGAATGAGTTTGTTAACAAGACTTGATCAACCTTGTTAATAGATTCCTTTTGATGATCATGAGATGGATGAATTTAGAAAACACAACTCTTGGTACCCTCCTTTTACTTTTTGTTATTTATATTAAATAAAATAAAAATAGTAACTTCTGTCTTTTATCTGAATTATCCGTGCAATATAAAAATACCCCGAAAATAAAGGTTCTCCAAATGCCCTGAAATTTAAATATGATTTTTTTTAGAATATTTGAGAATATTTGGCACTGAGAACACAGCACGGGGAGCATCCACCTGGCCACGAGGGTGGAGGGCGCGCCCTACCCCCTGGGCGCACCCCCTGCCTCGTGGGCCCATGGTGGCCCTCCTCCACGTATTCCTGCACCCACACATTCCTTCTTACTCCCACAAACACGATTATCCAGTTCAAACCCGAGTCCAAGCTCATTTTGCTGCCATTTTTGATCTCCTTGCTCAAAGCACATCTCACAAAACTACTTAGGGGGATTGTTCCTTGGTATGTGACTCCTCCATTGGTCCAATTAGTTTTTGTTCTAGTGCTTTATTCATTGCAAATTTGTGCTGCCTAGGTGACCCTATTCTTGAGCTTGCATGTCAAATTTATGTGGTTCCAAGTAGTTTTGATGCATGATATAGGCTCTAGGCACTTGTAGGAGTAGTTGCTATTAATTTTGTTGAGCTTGGCTTACTTTTATTTTAAAGTTACTAAAAATTTCAGAATTTTTCAGAGAATAATGAAGAGATTTTTGAGGGGCTCATCGAGCCGAAGCTCGAAGGAAAAGAAAAATGAAGAAGCAAAGAAGCCCAAATATAATCTGCCCCGCACCGCGGAGGTTAGGCCGTGTGAATGGCCCTCTGATAATTTCTTGAGAGCAACCGGGATTTATGAGGATTTTTATGAATTGGCTGAGAATGCAGGCCTCACCGACTTCCTCAGCGACCAACGCGAAAAGTATCTCTTACTCACCAATACTTTTGTGCAAAACTTCTACTATTATCCTAGGGAATCACCTCCTTCAGTAGAGTTTCATTTATATGATGTGGTTAAGAAGATGTCACTATATGAATTTTGCAGGGTTTGCAAAATACCTTTCGAGGGTAGCTTAGAGGAACCACATCGTTAAGATGTGGATGGGTTTATTGACACTATCACTGTAGGGGAAACTAGGAAGGTTTCCGATGCAATAATCACTAGCATACATTTTCCTGTTTTACGCTACTTTGCAATATTTGCTAGTTGTTGCTTAATTGGTCGCGGAAACTGTGGAAAACTTAGTGTTCCTGATATTTTTATTTTGTTCCATGGTGTATTCCGTGACGACTCTGTTAGTATGAGCGGTATTATTGCTAAATGGTTAAGTCTGAACCGTACAAAGGGCCCCATCTTTGGTGGTATCTATGCTTCACGCCTCGCTGCATATTATAACATACCCATTAGGCACTATGAAAAAGAAGAAAAATTGCTGCCTACTATTTATTTAGATTATAAGAGTATGGTAGCGCATGATTTTATTATAAAGAATAGGGAAGGGGAGCTTAAATACAAATTGTTCTTTGATAAACGTCATCCTGAGACTATCACCTTGCCTGCTCCTTCCTTGTTTGATTTATCTATGGGCCAGTACCTCGTGTCGCCGGAGGACATTCACGCTTACCGGAACCCTACATCAGCCACAGAGCCAGAGTCGGAACCACAATTTGATCCTCCACGACAGTCTAATTACCAGTGGGATCCGGAGATGATTGCCAACCAGTGGCAATCAGAGTCTTCTTCGTCGCAGTACGACCCCAACTATTACTATGGATATCCGCCAGGCCAACCGTGGCCATAGACCAACTTAGGCCAAAAGCCTAAGCTTGGGGGAGTACGTATTTCTCACCGACATTACATTCGTGTTTACACACTCATTGCTAGATGTCGGTGCTTGATACGTCTCCAACGTATCTATAATTTTTGATTGCTCCATGCTATATTATCTACTGTTTTGGACTATATTGGGCTTTATTTTCCACTTTTATATTATTTTTGGGACTAACCTATTAACCGGAGGCCCAGCCCAGAATTGCAGTTTTTTTGCCTATTTCAGTGTTTCGAAGAAACGAAATATCAAACGGAGTCCAAACAGAACAAACCTTTCTGGAACGTGATTTTCTCCCCGAATATGACCCAGGAGACTTGGACCATACACCAAGGAAGCTTCGAGGTGGGCACGAGGTAGGGGGCGCGCCCTATATGTTGGGGAACGTAGTAATTTCAAAAAGAATCCTACGCACACGCAAGATCATGGTGATGCATAGCAACGAGAGGGGAGAGTGTTGTCCACGTACCCTCGTAGACCGAAAGCGGAAGCGTTAGCACAACGCGGTTGATGTAGTCGTACGTCTTCACGATCCGATCGATCAAGTACCGAACGCACGGCACCTCCGAGTTCTGCACATGTTCAACTCGATGACGTCCCTCGAACTCCGATCTAGCCGAGTGTTGAGGGAGAGTTTTGTCAGCACGACGGCGTGGTGATGATGATGATGTTCTACCGACGCAGGGCTTCGCCTAAGCACCGCTACGATATGACCGAGGTGGATTATGGTGGAGGGGGCACCGCACACGGCTAAGAGATCAAGAGATCAATTGTTGTGTCTTTGGGGCACCCCCTGCCCCTGTATATAAAGGAGTGGAGGAGGGGGAGGGTCGGCCCTCTCTATGGCGCACCCTAGGGGAGTCCTACTCCCATCGGGAGTAGGATTCCCCCTTTCCTAGTAGAACTAGGAGCCCTTCCAAGTAGTAGGAGTAGGAGGGAAGGAAAGGGAAGGGAAAAGGAGAAGGAAGGACGGGGGCGCCCCCTCTCCCTAGTCCAATTCGGACTAGCCCATGGGGAGGGGTGCGGCCACCCTTTGAGGCTTTGCTCTCCTTTCCCGTATGGCCCATTAAGGCCCAATACGAATGCCTGTAACTCCCCGGTACTCCCGAAAATACCCGAATCACTCGGAACCTTTCCGATGTTCGAATATAGTCGTCCAATATATCGATCTTTACGTCTCAACCATTTCAAGACTCCTCTTCATGTCCCCGATCTCATCCGGGACTCCAAACTACTTCGGTACATCAAAACACATAAACTCATAATATAACCGTTATCGAACTTTAAGTGTGCAGACCCTACGGGTTCGAGAACTATGTAGACATGACCGAGACACGTCTCCGGTCAATAACCAATAGCGAAACCTGGATGCTCATATTGGCTCCTACATATTCTACGAAGATCTTTATCGGTCAAACCGCATAACAACATACGTTGTTCCCTTTGTCATCGGTATGTTACTTGCCCGAGATTCGATCGTCGGTATCTCAATACCTAGTTCAATCTCGTTACCGGCAAGTCTCTTTACTCGTTCCGTAACACATCATCCCGCAACTAACTCATTAGTTGCAATGCTTGCAAGGCTTATAGTGATGTGCATTACCGAGTGGGCCCAGAGATACCTCTCCGACAATCGGAGTGACAAATCCTAATCTCGAAATATGCCAACCCAACAAGTACCTTCGGAGACACCTGTAGAGCACATTTATAATCACCCAGTTACATTGTGATGTTTGGTAGCACACAAAGTGTTCCTCCGGTAAACAGGAGTTGCATAATCTCATAGTCATAGGAACATGTATAAGTCATGAAGAAAGCAATAGCAACAAACTAAACGATCAAGTGCTATGCTAACGGAATGGGTCAAGTCAATCACATCATTCTCTAATGATGTGATCTCGTTAATCAAATGACAACTCATGTCTATGGCTAGGAAACTTAACCATCTTTGATTCAACGAGCTAGTCAAGTAGAGGCATACTAGTGACATACTGTTTGTCTATGTATTCACACATGTATTATGTTTCCGGTTAATACAATTCTAGCATGAATAATAAACATTTATCAAGATAAAAGGAAATAAATAATAACTTTATTATTGCCTCTAGGGCATATTTCCTTCAGTCTCCCACTTGCACTAGAGTCAATAATCTAGTTCACATCACCATGTGATTTAACATCAATAGTTCACATCACCATGTGATTAATACCCATAGTTCACATTGTCATGTGACCAACACCCAAAGGGTTTACTAGAGTCAATAATCTAGTTCACATCGCTATGTCATTAATACCCAAAGAGTACTAAGGTGTGATCATGTTTTGCTTGTGAGGGAAGTTTAGTCAACGGGTCTGCTACATTCAGATCCGTATGTATTTTGCAAATTTCTATGTCAACAATGCTCTGCACGGAGCTACTCTAGCTAATTGCTCCCACTTTAAATATGTATCTAGATTGAGACTTTGAGTCATCTGGATCAGTGTCAAAACTTGCATCGACGTAACCCATTACGACGAACCTTTTGTCACCTCCATAATCGAGAAACATATTGAGGGAGTCCTGGATTAGGGGGTGTTCGGGTAGCCGGACTATACCTTCAGCGGGACTCCTGGACTATGAAGATACAAGATTGAAGACTTCGTCCCATGTCCGGATGGAACTTTCCTTGGCGTGGAAGGCAAGCTTGGCGATGCGGATATTCAAGATCTCCTACCATTGTAACCGACTCTGTGTAACCCTAACCCTATCCGTTGTCTATATAAACCGGAGGGTTGTAGTCCGTAGGCAATCAACTCCATATACAACAATCATACCATAGGATAGCTTCTAGGGTTTAGCCTCCTTGATCTCGTGGTAGATCTACTCTTGTACTACCCATATCATCAATATTAATCAGGCAGGACGTAGGGTTTTACCTCCATCAAGAGGGCCCGAACCTGGGTAAAACATCGTGTTCCCTGCCTCCTGTTACCATCCGGCCTAGACGCACAGTTCGGGACCCACTACCCGAGATCCGCCGGTTTTGACACCGACATTGGTGCTTTCATTGAGAGTTCCTCTGTGTCGTCGCCTTCAGGACCGATGGCTCCTTTGATCATCAACAACGATATGGTCCAGGGTGAGACTTTTCTCCCCGGACAGATCTTCGTCTTCGGCGGCTTCGCTCTGCGGGCCAATTCGCTCGGCCACCTGGAGCAGATCGAAAGCTACGCCCTGGCCATCAAGTCAGGTTTGGAAGCTTAAACTACACGGCTGACATCCGCGGAGACTTGATCTTCGACGGGTTTGAGCCACGGCCAAGCACGCCGCACTATCTCGAGGGGAATGACCTAGCTCTGCCTCCGGACAGTGTCTTGGAGGCCGCACACGCATCGGTTCCGACCCCTAACTCGGAGCCTATTGTGCCAATCGAGGATGAGCGGTTGGATGTCACCTCGGGGGCTTCGATCTCAAAGGCGATCGAGCCGAACGCTAGCCCCGCACTCTGCATGATCCGTGACTCCGAGGATCCGGACTCCTTTCCGAACTCCGAACCCCCCGCGCCCCTGCCGATCGAATCCGATTGGGCGCCGATAATAGAGTTCACCGCCGCAGACATCTTTCAGCACTCGCCTTGTGGCGATATCCTGAACTCTCTCAAGTCTCTCTCCTTATCAGGAGAGCCCTGGCCGAACTATGGTCAGCGAGGATGGGATACGGACGATGAAGAAATTCAAAGCCCACCCACCACCCACTTGGTAGCCACTGTCGACAATTTAAACGACGTGCTCAACTTCGACTCCGGAGACATCGACAGCATGGATGACGATGCAGGAGATACCGACGAACCAACGCCCATAGGGCATTGGACAGCCACCTCATCTCATGATGTGTACATGGTGGATACCCCTAAAGGAAGCGACAACGAGGAAAAAGGGGATGGGACGGGAGATCGACCCCCCGAAAAGCAATCAAAGCATCGGCGTAAACGCCGACCCAAGCCCCGCCTAGACAAAAACCCAACCATAGAGCAGGACGAGCTGGTAGACGACAAGCAGGCCTTAGAGCAACCATCCGAACAGGGCAACACGGATAGAGAAACCGAACATCCCTCCTCCGGCGAAAACGGCATTCCGGACGACCTCACGCCGAATAAACCTATGGAGTAGAAGAATCTCCACGAGAGGCTCGTTGCAACTGCACGCAGCCTAAAAAAGCAGAAGCGGAAGCTAAAAACAGCGGAAGATGCACTCCGGATTAGATGGAGCAAAGTAATCAATACCACAGATAAGTACGGCGACAGTTGGCTGGCGTGTGTAGAAACTCTTGTTGCTACACATCCCCTGGTTTTTTCTTTCAGATATAACCAAGGAGGAGGCTGGCGTCTTGACATGTGGCCACGTCAGAATTTTTGCACGTACCTGGACACTAGGGGCTTTTTTAATAAAGAGTGTTGTTTCGCCTGCACTCATAAAGACCGAACACCTTAGGGAGTGTTCGGCGTCGCGAGTTTTGGCATTATATGCATCAGCTCCGAATCATGTCTTTGGTCAAATGTTGGGTTGCCCGGCTCCTGAGTTCGGCTACCTTACGTTCCGCTCTATCGGCTAAGGTAGCACCAGGAGAACTACTGCGATTGTGCCCCGGTTCGGCCGGGCGAGCACCTCAGTAGAGAAAGCCGAAAACTGACTGTCATGATGTAGCGTGAGACTGGTCAGCCACTCGATGACCTATCGGAATCTATCAGATTCCTCCGCTTTAACGAAGGGCCGCTTCCCAGTCAGGCACATACGCGCCCTGAACTCGGACAAGCGCAGTTGCCACCAAGGGGCTACCTAAATAGTCTCACTGTCAAACTCCTATGGCTAAGTGAAAGTGTTAAAGCATTATAGTCCGGTTGCCTGGCCCGCTGCGCTATCACCTCCTTTGTAGGACCAAGACATTGGGTTAAGTGTGAAAATGCGTCTTCTGCGAGCACCCCCGCACTATGTGCGTGGGGGCTGAAGCCAACAACTGCCATCTTTCAGATTCTATATATATATATATCTTAAAACGCCCGCACAGGAGGTGTTCCCAATACTTGGAGGGACAAGTATAAAAAAGGCCACTACAGTTTATCAAAATATTACTTTATAATTACATATGCTATCATAACATAGCATCTTTCGGGCACTGCGTCTCTATTACACGAGCGCCTTCAAGAACTTCCTGAAAATAGTGCTCGGAGGGTACTCGGCTTTTGTCCGAATCTCGGGAGGCAACAACGGTGGTCTCCATCTCTGCCAAGTATGTCTTAACACGGGTAAGAGCCATCCTAGCGCCCTCTATGCATGCTGACCTCTTCATTGCATTTATACACGGCACCGCATCAAGGAATTGCTGCACCAAGTTGAAATAACTCTTCGTCTCCGATCTCCCCGGCCACAGGTGACCCATGACGTACTTCATGGCGAGTCCATACAACCTATTCAGTTCGGCCCATTGAGCCAAACGATCATCCACTGCCAGTGGACGCTCTGGATTGTGAAACTGCGACCAGAAAAGCTTTTCCACTTCGTGATCTTTCTGATCTCGAAAGTGTTCGGTCGCATCAGCAACACTCGCTGCCATGTCCAGATAGGTATCCTCCACACTCCACATCCGGTCCAACGGAGCAAACTTCGGATCACAAAATTTCCTTTGCAGCATAAAGGGCTTTCCAGCCGCAATCTGTTCGGCCTGACGCAGCTCCTCCTTCGCAGCTCTCATCTCAAAGCGCGCGTCCTTGGCATTGGCAACGGCCTTCTCTAAGTCCGTCTGTTTTGCCTGGTCTTCTTTTTCAAGAAGTCTGCAACGGTCTGTAGCGCTTTTTAACTTTTCGGCCATCTCGGCCATCTCTTCTTTGCTTCGGCAATGAGCAGCCTGTTCGGCTCTTAGCTCTTCAAGGGCTTTCCTGGTGGCCGCATCACTTTCGCTGGATTGTTCTTTAGCTCAGGCAAGTTCTGCCCTAAGACTCTCCACGGCGGCCGCACCATCTCCGTCAAGCACACACATCGTAAGACACAGGCATAAAACTGTTCTTACCTGATGCCTCCCGAGGAATTACATACCTTGAGCCTCATCAAGCCGCTTATCGACAAGCGTGATGTCAGCATCTGCCACTTCCGGTTGCCGCTTTAGTTCAGCAAAATCGTTAGTTCAGCTCAATTCAGGACACCCTGCCGCCTACATTCAAAGGTGACATCTTAGACCTGGGATTATGATCCTCCGCGTGCCGTCATTTCTTGATGACGCGCAGAGTCTCAGGGGCTACTATCTACACGGGGCGCATCTTATTCATGCGCAACTGACAAAAGTATACATTATCTAATGTACCTCGAAACCCGCCAGTAAGCTTTTGACGGCCTCATACAATCCGCTCTTTACGGATGAAATCCTTTCAATCACCGTGCCCATCAATGCGCGGTGATCCTCTGAGATAGAATCTCGCCCCAGCAGAATCTTTAGCTCCTCCGGCCGAGCACCAGACGGTGTCGGGCTCGTCCCATGACCTCTTTCGATAGCCGGACGCGGAGAACCTCGGGGGGCCGCATAGCCACCTTTCGCCCCTCCCGGATTTGGAGAAACCCTCTGCGACGACACCTCAGGGTCGCCCGCCTCGCTAGGCGGCACGGCAGGGGGAGGCGTCCCGCTCTCCATCATCTCCGAAAGGAGATCCCCTGAAGACGAGCTCTGCTGAGAAGGGCTGAGGTCCGAGCCACAAGATAAAGGTTTGGTTAATCTTCTCAGATATAAATCAAGGACTTCCCTCATCCCTCAAAAGGAAAATCTTTTCTCCACTTACGGCTCGCTGGAGGGTTGATCCCCTTGAGGGCGTAGTCCGGCCAAGGAACTCCCCGGCGTCGGATCCTCTGATGAGGATTTTCTCCCCCGTTTCAAGGCCATGGTTTCCGGGTCGTCAGAGGCGGCTCTCTTCTTCCCCTTAGGAGAGGAATTGTCGGTTCCTCCCTTCGGAGAAGCCTCCTTCGAGGAGGCCATAGCTTCCTTGTCCTCTCCCTCCAAAGGCATTATCTCCAGCATCCTGGCCAGCACGGGATCCGGCCTGGTTTCAGGAAGGGGAGCCGAACACCTGATCAGCTTCGCCTTCGCTATCCACTCCTGTTTAAAAGGATGGCTCTTTTAGGGGCAAGTTTATGACAATTATATGGATAGAAGGTCCGGGCACAAGGTTGCTTACTTGAGTATCCGGGCGATTGCAGCTTAGGCCTGCGTCCTCGGTTATATCCGGACACATCTCTTGTGATCTGAAGAACAGTCTATACATCTCCGCGGGCGTTGCGCCCATAAATTTCTGGAGAGATCGCGGTCCCTCTGGATTAAACTCCCACAGGCGAAGGGGGCGACGTTTGCCGGGCAATATTCGGCGAATCAGCATGACCTGCGTCACCTTGACCAAGCTGAGGCCTCCTTCCAAGAGATCCTTAATTCGGCCCTGTAACAGGGGCACATCTTTGGGCAAACCCCAATCTAACCCTCTGTTAACCCATGACGCTAGCCGTGGTGAGGGACCCGAGCGAAAGGCAGGAAGCGCCACCCACTTGGTGCTCTGGGAAGCGGTGATATAAAACCACTCTCATTGCCACAAGCCTAGCTGCTCTTGAAAAGAGCCCTCGGGCCATGGAGCATCAGCATTTTTGCTTATAACAGCGCCTCCGCACTCTGCGTGCCGTCCCTTGATCATCTTCGGCTCAACTTTGAAAGTCTTGAGCCACATTCCAAAGTGAGGTGTAACACAGAGGAACGCTTCGCATACAACGATAAACGAGGAGATATGGAGGATGGACTCCGGAGCTAAGTCGTGGAATTCCAGCCCGTAATAAAACAACAGTCCCCTCACAAAGGGGTCCATCGGGAAGCCTAACCCCCGAAGGAAGTGAGACACGAAAACTACGCTCTCACCAGGCTGGGGACTGGGGATAGCCTGCCTTTGAGCAGGCAACCTGTGCGAAATTTCGGTGGACAAGAACTTAGCCTCTCTCAACTTTAGCACGTCCTCCTCCGTGACGGAGGAGGGCATCCATCGGCCTTGAAGGTCGGAACCGGACATTGTCGAAGGTCTGAGGCTCCCGGAATCTAGAGCCTAGGGTGTTGGAACTCGAGGCGACGGGCGAACTTGTTTTGGGATTGGAGAAAAGGAGTAAGGCCTTGGTCTCTTTATAAGAGGTTGAATACCAGGAGCCCTCCCCGTAACCGTTTGGGACTCGCCTTTAATCGAGAAAACATGCTAACGGGCACGATTGGGTTACCCACGTCCGTATTGATGAGAATCCCGTAAAAGGGGGCACACGATCTCCGCTTTGACAAGACGTGCCAAGGAAATCGCCTCGCAAAACACGCTGAGGTGGAAAAGTGAAAACGATTTGAGTGAAGGACTTGGCTGTAGTGTGATGATGCACTGCGGAATAGGTCAGCAGATTTGATTTGTGTTAATATTATTCTCTCTATGGCAATATGTGGAAGCTTATTTTGCAGAGCCGGACACTACTCTTGGTGTTTACAATCTTCTATGAAGGACTTGGAGGAGGAACCCGCCTTGCAATGCCGAAGACAATTTGCGCACCGGACTCGTCGTGATTGAAGCCGGGTTCAGGGGCTACTGAGGGAGTCCTGGATTAGGGGGTGTTCGGGTAGCCGGACTATACCTTCAGCCGGACTCCTGGACTATGAAGATACAAGATTGAAGACTTCGTCCCGTGTCCGGATGAGACTTTCCTTGGCATGGAAGGCAAGCTTGGCGATGCGGATATTCAAGATCTCCTACCATTGTAACCGACTCTGTGTAACCCTAACCCTATCCGGTGTCTATATAAACCGGAGGGTTGTAGTCCGTAGGCAATCAACTCCATATACAACAATCATACCATAGGCTAGCTTCTAGGGTTTAGCCTCCTTGATCTCGTGATAGATCTACTCTTGTACTACCCATATCATCAATATTAATCAAGCAGGACGTAGGGTTTTACCTCCATCAAGAGGGCCCGAACCTGGGTAAAACATCGTGTTCCCTGCCTCCTGTTACCATCCGGCCTAGACGCACAGTTCGGGACCCACTACCCGAGATCCGCCGATTTTGACACCGACACATATCCTTATTCCACTAAGGATAATTTTGACCAATGTCCAGTGATCTACTCCTAGATCACTATTGTACTCCCTTGCCAAACTCAGGGCAGGGTATACAATAGGTCTGGTACACAGCATGGCATACTTTATAGAACCTATGGCTAAGGCATACGGAATGACTTTCATTCTCTCTCTATCTTCTGCCGTGGTTGGGTTTTGAGTCTTACTCAACTTCACACCTTGTAACACAGGCAAGAACTCCTTCTTTGACTGTTCCATTTTGAACTACTTCAAAATCTTGTCAAGGTATGTACTCATTGAAAAACTTATCAAGCATCTTAATCTATCTCTATAGACCTTGATGCTCAATATGTAAGCAGCTTCACCGAGGTCTTTCTTTGAAAAACTCCTTTCAAACATTCCTTTATGTTTTGCAGAATAATTCTACATTATCTCCGATCAACAATATGTCATTCACATATACTTATCAGAAATGTTGTAGTGCTCTCACAAACTTTCTTGTAAATACAGGCTTCATCGCAAGTCTTTATAAAACTATATGCTTTGATCAACTTATCAAAGCGTATATTCCAACTCCGAGATGCTTGCACCAGTCCATAGATGGATCGCTGGAGCTTGCATATTTTGTTAGTACCTTTAGGATTGACAAAACCTTCTAGTTGCATCATATACAACTCTTCTTTAATAAATCCATTAAGGAATGGAGTTTTGTTTCTCCATTTGCCAGATTTCATAAAATGCGGCAATTGCTAACATGATTCGGACAGACTTAAGCATAGATACGAGTGAGAAACTCTCATCATAGTCAACACCTTGAACTTGTCGAAAACCTTTTTGCGAAAATTCTAGCTTTGTAGATAGTAACACTACTATCAGCGTCCGTATTCCTCTTGAAGATCCATTTAATCTCAATGGCTCGCCGATCAATGGGCAAGTCAATTAAAGTCCATACTTTGTTCTCATACATGGATCTCATCTCAGATTTCATGACATCAAGCCATTTCGCGAAATCTGGGCTCATCATCGCTTCCTCATAGTTCGTAGGCTCGTCATGGTCAAGTAACATGACCTCCAGAACAGGATTACCGTACCACTCTGGTGCGGATATCACTATGTTTCACCTATGAGGTTCGGTAGCAACTTGATCCGAAGTTACATGATCATCATCATTAGCTTCCTCACTAATTGGTGTAGTAGTCACAGGAACATATTTCTGTGTTGAACTACTTTCCAATAAGGGAGCAGGTACAGTTACCTCATCAAGTTCTACTTTCCTCCCACTCACTTCTTTGAGAGAAATTCCTTCTCTAGAAAGGATCCATTCTCAGCAACGAATATCTTGCCTTCGGATCTGTGATAGAAGGTGTACCCAATATTTTCTTTTGGGTATCCTATGAAGATGCACTTCTCCGATTTGGGTTTGAGCTTATCAGGTTGAAACTTTTTCACATAAGCATTGCAACCTCAAACTTTAAGAAACGACAACTTAGGTTTCTTGCCAAACCATAGTTCATACGGTGTCGTCTCAATGGATTTAGATGGTGCCCTATTTAACGTGAATGCAGTTGTATCTAATGCATAACCCCAAAACGATAGTGGTAGATCGTGAAGAGACATCATAGATCGCACCATATCTAATAAAGTACGGTTATGACGGTCGGACACACCATTACACTGTGGTGTTCCAGGTGGCGTGAGTAGTGAAACTATTTCACATTGTTTTAACTGAAGGCCAAACTCTTAACTCAAATATTTTACCTCTGCGATCATATCGTAGAAACTTTTATTTTCTTGTTACGATGATTCTCCACTTCACTCTGAAATTCTTTGAACTTTTCAAATGTTTCAGACTTGTGTTTCATTAAGTAGATATACCCATATCTTCTCAAATCATCTGTGAAGGTCAGAAAATAACGATACTTGCCGTGAGCCTTAACACTCATCGGACCGCATACATCAGTATGTATTATTTCCAATAAGTCAGTTGCTCGCTCCATTGTTCTGGAGAATGGAGTCTTAGTCATCTTACCCATGAGGCATGGTTCGCAAGCATCAAGTGATTCATAATCAAGTGACTCCAAAAGTCCATCAGCATGGAGTTTCTTCATGCGCTTTACACCAATATGACCTAAACAGCAGTGCCACAAATAAGTTGCACTATCATTATTAACTTTGCATCTTTTGGTTTCAACATTATGAATATGTGTATCACTACGATCGAGATCCAACGAACCATTTTCATTGGGTGTGTAACCATATAAGGTTTTATTCATGTAAACAGAACAACAATTTATTCTCTTACTTAAATGAATAACCGTATTGCAATAAACATGATCAAATCATATTCATGCTCAACGCAAACACCAAATAACACTTATTTAGGTTCATCACTAATCCCAAAAGTATAGGGAGTGTGCGATGATGATCATATCAATCTTGGAACCACTTCCAACACACATCGTCACTTCACCCTTAACTAGTCTATGTTCATTTTGCCACTCCCGTTTCGAGTTACTACTATTAGCAACTGAACCAGTATCAAATACCGAGGGGTTGCTACGAACACTAGTAAAATACACATCAATAATCTGTATATCAAATATACCTTTGTTCACTTTGCCATCCTTCTTATCCGCCAAATACTTGGGGCAGTTCCGTTTCCAGTGACCAGCCCCTTTGCAGTAGAAGCACTTAGTCTCAGGCTTAGGACCAGACTTGGGCTTCTTCACTTGAGCAGCAACTTGCTTGCCGTTCTTCTTGAAGTTCCCCTTCTTCCCTTTGCCCTTTTATTGAAACTAGTGGTCTTGTCTACCATCAATACTTGATATTTTTCTTGATTTCTACCTTCGTTGATTTCAGCATTATGAAGAGCTTGGGAATCATTTCCGTTATCCCTTGCATATCATAGTTCATCACGAAGTTCTACTAACTTGGTGATGGTGACTAGAGAATTCTATCAATCACTATCTTATGTGGAAGATTAATTCCCACTTGATTCAAGCAATTGTAGTACCGAGACAATCTGAGCACATGCTCACTGCTTGAGCTATTCTCCTCCATCTTTTAGCTATAGAACTTGTTGGAGACTTCATATCTCTCAACTTGGGTATTTGCTTGAAATATTAACTTCAACTCCTGGAACATCTGATATGGTCCATGACATTCAAAACGTCTTTGAAGTCCCGATTCTAAGCCGTTAAGCATGGTGCACTAAACTATCAAGTAGTCATCATATTGAGCTAGCCAAACATTCATAACATCTGCATCTACTCCTGCAATAGGTCTGTCACCTAGCGGTGCATCAAAGACATAATTCTTCTGTGCAGCAATGAGGATAATCCTCATATCACGGATCCAATCTGCATCATTGATACTAATATTTTTCAACATAATTTTTCTCTAGGAACACAATAAACTGGGAGCAACATCGCGAGCTATTGATCTACAACATAGACATGCTAATACTATCAGGACTAAGTTCATGATAAATTAAAGTTCAATTAATCATATTACTTAAGAACTCCCAGTTAGACAGACATCCATCTAATCTTCTAAGTGATCACGTGATCCATATCAACTAAACCATGTCCGATCATCACGTGAGATGGAGTAGTTTCAATGGTGAACATCACTATGTTGATCATATCTACTATATGATTCACGCTCGACCTTTCGATCTCCGTGTTCCGAGGCCATATCTGTTATATGCTAGGCTCGTCAAGTTTAACCTGAGTATTCCGCGTGTGCAACTGTTTTGCACCCGTTGTCTTTGAACGTAGAGCCTATCACACCCGATCGTCACGTCGTGTCTCAGCACAAAGAACTTTCGCAACGGTGCATACTCAGGGAGAACACTTATACCTTGATAATTCAGTGAGAGATTATCTTATAAAGCTACGGCCGAACTAAGCAAAATAAGATGTATACAAGATAAACATCACATGCAATCATAATATGTGACATGATATGGCCATCATCATCTTGTGCTTTTGATCTCCATCTCCAAAGCATCGTCATGATCTCCATCGTCAAGATAAACATCCACATGGGACGCGGCGATGATCTACACGCCATCAAATACCTCCCGCTCAAATTTAAAGGACCATCCCGACATTGGCTCAACAGCTTGCCAGCAGACTCAATCGGTTCTTGGGAGGACCTGGAAGCCGCATTCCTTGACAACTTCCAGGGCACTTACGTGCGACCACCGGATGCTGACGACTTAAGCCACATAATTCAGCAGCCAGAAGAATCGGCCAGACAATTCTGGACACGGTTCCTAACAAAGAAAAACCAGATAATCGACTGTCCGGACGCAGAGGCCCTAGCAGCCTTCAAACATAACATCCGCGACGAGTGGCTTGCCCGGCACCTGGGACAGGAAAAGCCGAAATCCATGGCAGCCCTCATGACACTCATGACCCGCTTTTGCGCGGGAGAAGACAATTGGCTAGCTCGCAGTAACAACTTATCGAAGAACCCTGGTAATTCGGATACCAAGGACAAAAGTGGTAGGACACGTCGGAATAAGCAAAAGCGTCGCGTTAACAGCGAAAGCAATGAAGACACGGCAGTCAATGCCGGATTCAAAGGCTATAAATCCGGTGAGTGGAAAAAGCCATTAAAAAAGAATACTCAGGGCCCGTCCAGTTTGGACCGAATACTCGATCGCTTGTGCCAGATACATGGCACCCCCAAAAGGCCAGCCAATCACACTAACAGGGATTGTTGGGTGTTCAAGCAGGCAGGCAAGTTAAGGGCCGAAAACAGAGACAAGGGGCTGCACAGCGACGACGAGGAGCCCAAGCCGACGAACAACAATGGACGGAAGGGCTTTCCCCCACAAGTGCGCATGGTGAACATGATGTACGCAACCCACATTCTCAAGCGGGAGCGGAAGCGTGCGCTACGGGACGTATACGCGATAGAGCCAGTTGCCCCAAAGTTCAACCCATGGTCCTCCTGCCCGATCACTTTTGATCGAAGGGACCATCCCACTAGCATCCGTCATGGCGGCCTCGCCGCATTGGTTCTCGACCCAATCATCGACGGATTTCATCTCACAAGAGTCCTCATGGACGGCGGCAGTAGCCTGAACCTGCTTTATCAGGATACAGTGTGGAAAATGGGCATAGATCCCTCGAGGATTAAGCCCACAAGAACGACCTTTAAGGGTTTGCCCGGCTCCTATGTTTTGGTGCCTTACGTTCCACTATATCGGCTAAGGTAGCACTAGGAGAACCACTGTGATTGTGCCCCGGTTGAGCTGGGATAAGCACCTCAGTGGAGAAAGCTAAAACTGACTGTCATGATGAGGCGAGAGACCGGTCGCTGTTCGAGAGGTTTTTCGAGTCCCTAAAGACTTATGCCGCTTCGAGCGAGGAGCTGGATAACCCCAGCCAAGGCGTGGATAGCGCCCCGAACTCGGTCTTCCGAACTAGGGGCTTCGCCGAAATTTAAAATTATAAATTTCTATGGCTAAGTGAGAGTGTTCAAGCATTATAGTCCGATTTCCTGGTTCGTCGTGCTGAGCGCCTCCCTCGAAGGACCCAAACATGGGAAAAAGAGCGCACAGGTTTATCACCGAACACCCCAGCACTAGTGGCATGGGGGCAGAAGCCGACGACTGGCCATCTCTCAATTTTTGATAAACGGCCGCACAGGAAATAATATTTTAAATTCAATAAGCATTGCTTAGCGCATATGAACAAGTTTTCAGCGCACAGGATAAAATCGAGCGAGTTCATTCAAAAATTACATCCTTGGTACATTCATCCGCCACAAGGCGGGCACCTGAAAGAACATCCTTGTAATAGTTCTCGGGCTTGCGATGCTCCTTCCTCGGCGGCGGCCCATCCCTCACAAGCTTCTCACCGTCCAGCTTACCCCAGTGCACCTTCGCACGGGCAAGGCCCCCTGCGGGGTCCTTCAATGCAGACGAACCGCTTGATGACCTCGAGCCTTGGACAGGCCTCCACCAGCCGCCACACCAGCCCAAAGTAGCTCCCAGGCAGGGCCTCTCCGGGCCACAGCCGAACTATGAAGCCCTTCATGGCCTGTTCGGCCGCCTTGTGGAGCTCGACCAGCTGTTTCAGCTGGTCGCTCAAGGGCACAGGGTGTCCGGCCTCAGCATACTGAGACCAGAACACCTTCTCCGTCGAGCTGCCCTCTTCAGCTCGGTAGAATGCGGCGACGTTGGATACGCTACGGGGAAGATCTGCGAACGCCCCTGGAGAGCTCCGGATTCGGGTAAGTAACAAGTAGTTTACTTTTATATTTCTGCTTTGCATAAAGAATGCCTTACCCGCTGCTAGCTTCTTCATCTCCTCCAACTCTTGGAGGGCCTTTTGGGCTTCGGCCTTGGCAGACTTGGCAGTCTCAAGGGCCGCGGCGAGCTCGGATGCTTGGGTCTTTGACTCAAGCTCCAAACTCTCATGATTTTTCATGAGAGCCTGAAGCTCTTGCTCCACCTCACCGACCTGAGCCCCAAGTTTCTCTCGCTCGATGCGCTCCGCGGCCGTTTTCTTTTCGGCCTCGGATAGCGCCTACTTGAGGGTCGCCACCTCAGTCGTGGCCCCTATAATAAGCAGTGCAATCCTGTTATTTTTTGCAATCACGCCTCTCTATAGGCACTTTTTCTGTAAGGTATTTCCTACCTTCTTTTTCCTCGAGCTGCCGCTTGGCAAGGCCGAGCTCTTGCTCGGTCCGCTCGAGTCCCTGTTTCAGGGCACCCACCTCCGCAGTCAGTGCGGAGGTGGCTAGCAGCGAAGCCTGCATACGCATATTGACTCTTTATTGTTAGACTCCTGCAAAATTTAATAGATCCTCTATTCGGCTTTTCTTTCCAAACGCCAAACAGAGCATCAGGGGCTACTGTCTATGCGGTAATATTTTTACATATTTTTTACTTACCTCGAAGCCTGTTAGGAGGCTAGCACAAGCTTCACTCAGTCCGCTCTTGGCGGACTGAACCTTTTGGATCACCGTACTCATAATAGTACGGTGCTCCTCGTCGGTGGAGGCGCCTTCAAGCACCTCCAGCAGATTGTCCGGCACCTCCGGTTGGATAGAGGCTGCCGGCTCAGAAGGCTTGCTCCTCTTGGAAGGAGTTCGCCTGCCGCGGTCCGAAAACGTTGAAGATTCTGGCACGGTGTCCGGATCAGAGGCGGACTTGGAGCCCTGGGGGGTCTTGTCCCCTTTACTCCTGGAGTCCGGGAGGTCGCCTTGCGGCTCCTCTAGGACCACCTCCTCCTACCCCAGAGCTCGTTGCGACGGCACTTCGGCGTCATCCGCAGTGCGGGGGGAGACAACAGGCGGAACTAAGTTCACGTCCGATGAATCCAGGGAGCCGCTCGACGACTCGTTGAGTTCGGCCCGGGGCGGGCTGCATGATTATATCCGACATTAGGGAAAGCTGTGCAACAAAAGGAATATCATGAGTTACTCTGGTATCCGAACACTTACGATTTCGCTGGACGCCTGGCCCTGTCCGGCCACTCCTCTTCGTCCTCGTCGGCGTCGGGGGCGTAGTCCGGCGGAGGGGTCTTCCTCTTCTTGGACCCTTCGGCCTTCACCCTTGGGGCGTCCTTCCTTTTCTTTCCTCCCTCCGCTGGGGGGGGGAGCTTTCTTCTTCCTCCACCTCGTTTTCACGGGAGGAGGGCGTCTCGGACTCGTCAGATGACGAGTCCGACAACACCACATTGCGGGTACTCTTTCGAGTCCCCGTTCTTCTTCTTGGCCTTCTTTTCGGGCACCACATAAGGCGCCGGAGCCAGCAGCTTCACTAGTAGAGCTGGGCTGGGTCTTCGGGCAGCGGAGCCGGACAGTTAATCGGTCCGGATACCGCCCGCCAAGCGTGCCAAAGGTATGGGAGTTTAGATCCTGTATAGAGTTAAACTATGAAAAAAGCTGAACATCCTGTAAAAGGTGAAAATAGCTTACCTCGCTAGCGTGACGCTGCGAGCTGTATCCGCAGTCCTCGGAAGCAGATGCGGGAGCCTCGGCACCTTTGATTAGCGCCTTCCAGACGTCTTCATACGTCGTGTCGAAGAGCCTGTTAAGGGTTCGGTGCCGTGCCGGGTCAAACTCCCACAGAGTAAAATCCCTTTGTTGACACAGGAGGATTCGGCGAACGAGCATGACCTGGACTACATTTACAAGCCTGATTGACTTGTTTACCAGAGACTGGATGCATGTCTTTAGTCCGGTCACCTCTTTCTCGTTGCCCCATGATAGGCCCGTCTCTTTCCAGGACATGAGCCGCGTGGGAGGTCCGGATCGGAACTTGGGGGCTGCGATCCATTTCGGATCACATGGCTCGCTGATGTAGAACCACCCGGCTTGCCACCCCTTTAGGGTCTCTACGAAGGAGCCCTCGAACCACAGGACGTTGGCAATCTTGCCCGCCATGGCGCCTCCGCACTCCGCCTGGTTGCCGCACACCACCTTGGGCTTGACGTTGAAGGTCTTGAGCCAGAGGCCGAAATGGGGGCGAATGTGGAGGAAAGCCTCGCACACGACGATAAACGCCGAGATGTTGAGGATGAAGTTCGGGGCCAGATCGTGAAAATCTAGGCCGTAGTAGAACATGAGCCCCTGAACGAATGGGTGAAGTGGAAAGCCCAGTCCGCGGAGGAAGTGGGGAAGGAATACTACCCTCTCATGGGGCCTTGGGGTGGGGAGAAGCTGCCCCTCCTCGGGAAGCTGGTGCGTAATGTCTTTGGACAAGTATCCGGCCTTCCTTAGCTTTTTGACGTCGCCCTCCGTGACGGAGGAGACCATCCACTTGCCTCCCGCGCCGGACATTGCTGGAGAAGGTTGAGGTGGGAAGTGCGGGCTTGGGCGCTGGAGCTCGAGTGCGCAGGAGATGGACAGGCAAAGGAGGAAGAAGGCGTAGGTAAAAAGGTGGATCCTTATCCCCTTATATGGGCCGATGCGGTTGTGCGACCCCGCCAGCCTGGTAAAACTCGCTTGCCTCCCAAGCGCCGTGATAAATGGCGCGGTTCGGGTTATCCACGTCCGTATTGATGAGAATCCCGTAAAGGGGGTACACGATCTCTGCTTTGACAAGACGTGCCAAGGAAACCGCCTCGCAAAACATGCTGAGGTGGAAAAGTAAAAACGATTCAAGGACTTGGCTGTAGTGTGATGGCGCATTGCAGAATACGTCAGCAGATTTGATTTGTGTTAATATTATTCTCTCTATGGCAATATGTGGAAACTTATTTTGCAGAACCAGACACTACTCTTGATGTTTACAAATCTTCTATAAAGGACTTGGAGGAGGAACCCGCCTTGCAATGGCGAAGACAACTTGCGCGCCAGACTCGTCGTCATTGAAGCCTGGTTCAGGGGCTACTGAGGGAGTCCTAGAATAGGGGGTGTTCGAGTAGCCGGACTATACCTTCGGCCGGACTCTTGGACTATGAAGATACAAGATTCAAGACTTCGTCCCGTGTCCGGATGGGACTTTCCTTGGCGTGGAAGGCAAGCTTGGCGATGCGGATATTCAAGATCTCCTACCATTGTAACCGACTCTGTGTAACCCTAACCCTATCCGGTGTCTATATAAACCGGAGGGTTGTAGTCCGTAGGCAATCAACTCCATACACAACAATCATACCATAGGCTAGCTTCTAGGGTTTAGCCTCCTTGATCTCGTGGTAGATCTACTCTTGTACTACCCATATCATCAATATTAATAAAGCAGGAGTAGGGTATTACCTCCATCGAGAGGGCCCGAACCTGGGTAAAACAAAGTGTTCCCTGCCTCCTGTTACCATCCGGCCTAGATGCACAGTTCGGGACCCCCTACCCAAGATCCGCCAGTTTTGACACCGACACCAGGTTTTATGCGTTGATGTAATATGCACGAGTAGAATACAAGTGAGTTGTGGGCGATATAAGTCATACTGCTTACCAGCATGTCACACTTTTGTTCGGCGGTATTGTTGGATGAAGCGGCCCGGACCGACATTATGCGTACGCTTACGCGAGACTGGTTCTACCGACGTGCTTTGCACACAGGTGGCTAGCGGGTGTCAGTTTCTCCAACTGTAGTTGAACCGAGTGTGGCTACGCCCGGTCCTTGCGAAGGTTAAAACAACACCAACTTGACAAACTATCGTTGTGGTTTTGATGCGTAGGTAAGAACGGTTCTTGCTCAGCCCGTAGCAGCCACGTAAAACTTGCAACAACAAAGTAGAGGACGTCTAACTTGTTTTTACAGGGCATGCTGTGATGTGATATGGTCAAGACGTGATGAGATATAAGTTGTCGTATGAGATGATCATGTTTTGTTGAAGTTATCGGCAACAGGCAAAAGCCTTATGGTTATCTCTCTATTGCATAAGATGCAAGCGCCAAATATTTGCTTTACTTTATCGCTATGCGATAGCAATAGTTGCAAGAGCAATTGTTGGCGAGACAACCATGTGACGACACATTGATATAGATCAAGGTGATGTAGATCATGGTGTGCCGGGTCTGTTGTGCCATCGTATGATTCGATGTTTACGGGTTTGAAACCCTCTGGGATTTTATGATCCATTACTTCATTCGTGAAGCATAGCGGGTGTGCGGCGCCTCTGTACTGGGCTATATCACGACGCAGCTCGGAAGAGCTATGTCTGTTGTGTTCGGCCCGGCCGGATTTGTTGTATCCGGAGTGAAGATCATTGTCACATGTCGTAGGGCGCCTGCGCGATCCGTAGATCGATCTTGTTTGTCTTGCCTTATCCTCCAGTATGTCTCGCAGGTCGGGCGCATTTTCCCGTGCCTTAGTTGAGCGGCGTCGGGGCATGGCTTGGGTGGAGGGCCGACAGGCCTCTCTGTCGCGGCCGCGAGGTGGCTGGTCTGCCATGTCATGCGCTGGTGATGTAGGTGCTTCCTCCTATGATCGGGGTAGCGGCCTGCACTTCGGGTAACTCTTGGAGGGGCGTTCGAGTTCGTACTCTTCGGTCGCAAGGTCTTCAGTCCATCTGTCAGCTAGCAATTCTTGGGCAGCTCTAAGCTGTTGCTGCTTTTTCTTGAGGCTGCTTGCCGTAGCTAAAAGCCTGCGTTTAAAATGCTCTTGTTTGGCGGGGTTTGATGGTATGACGAATTCGTCGTCATCGAGGCGAGCCTCGTCTTCGGAGGGAGGCGTATAGTTATCATCCTTGACCTCTCGGTCTACCACTCTTTCATGAGGGCTGGTTTCTCCATCTTCCTGTGCCGAATTTTGTTGAGGTGGGTGTTCTTCGGCGCTATCTGGGTAGTATTATCTCCCGTGCCGGAATCACCGTTTTTGCTTTGGCGGGATTTAGAGCGGCGCCGCTGACGCCGGCGCTTTTGCTGTTTCTTGGGGCGTCATCCCCCACTGTTCCATCGCCATCTCCATCTTTTGGAGTATCCACCATATATATGTCATATGACGAGGTGGCCTTCCAGCGCCCTACAGGTGCTGGTTCTTGTTTGTCTCCTGCATGGTCGTCCATGCCGTCGATGTCTTCGGAATCGAAGTCAAGCGTGTCGGTTAAGTCATCGACAGTGGCTACGAAGTGGGTGGTGGGTGGGCTTTGAATTTTTTCGTCGTCCGTATTCCAACCTTGCTGACCATAGTCCGGCCAGGGCTCTCCTGATAAAGAGAGAGACTTTAGAGAATTCAAGATGTCGCCGAAGGGAGAGTTCTGAAAGATGTCCGCGGCGGTGAACTCCATGATCAGCGCCCGATTGGATTCGATCGGCAGGGGCGCGGGGGCTCGGAGCTCGGAGAGGAATCCGGATCCTCGGAGTCACAGGCCATGCGGAGTGCGGGGCTGGAGTTCGGCTCAATCGCCTCTGAGATCGCAACCCCTGAGGCAGCGTCTAACCGCTGATCCTTGATCGGTGCAGTAGGCTCCGAATCAATGGCCGGAGCCGATGTGTGTGCGGCCTCCAAGGCGCTGTTCGGTGGCAGAGCTATATCATGCCCATCGAGACAGTGCGGCGCGCTTGGCTGTGGCTCGAATCCCTCGAAGATCAAGTCCCCGCGGATGTCAGCCGTGTAGTTTAGGCTTCCAAACCTGACCTGATGGCCAGGGGCGTAGCTTTCGATCTGCTCAAGGTGGCCAAGCGGATTGGCCCGCAGTGCGAAGCCGCCGAAGACGAAGATCTGTCCAGGGAGAAAAATCTCACCCTGGACTGCATCGTTGTTGATGATCGAAGGAGCCATCGGGCCTAAAAGCGACGACACAGAGGAACCCTCAATGAAAGCACCAATGTCGGTGTCGAAACCGGCGGATCTCGGGTAGGGGGTCCCGAACTGTGCATCTAGGCCGGATGGTACCAGGAGGCAGGGAACATTTTGTTTTACCCAGGTTCGGGCCCTCTCGATGGAGGTAATACCCTACTCCTGCTTGATTAATATTGATGATATGCGTAGTACAACAGTAGATCTACCACGAGATCAAGGAGGCTAAACCCTAGAAGCTAGCCTATGGTATGATTGTTGTGTATGGAGTTGATTGCCTACGGACTACAACCCTCAAGTTTATATAGGCACCGGATAGGGTTAGGGTTACATAGAGTCGGTTACAATGGTAGGAGAACTTGAATATCCGCATCGCCAAGCTTGCCTTCCACGCCAAGGAAAGTCCCATCTGGACATGGGACGAAGTCTTCAATCTTGTATCTTCATAGTCCAGGAGTCCGGCCGAAGGTATAGTCCGGCTACTCGAACACCCCCTAATCCAGGACTCCCTCACCTGGCTCGGATGCCAAGATTGGGGAACGTAGTAATTTCAAAAAAATTCCTACGCACACGCAAGATCATGGTGATGCATAGCAACGAGAGGGGAGAGTGTTGTCCATGTACCCTCGTAGACCGAAAGCGGAAGCGTTAGCACAACGCGGTTGATGTAGTCGTACGTCTTCACGATCCGACCGATCAAGTACCGAACGCACGGCACCTCCGAGTTCTGCACACGTTCAACTCGATGACGTCCCTCGAACTCTGATCCAGCCGAGTGTTGAGGGAGAGTTTCGTCAGCACGATGGCGTGGTGATGATGATGATGTTCTACCGACGCAGGGCTTCGCCTAAGCACCGCTACGATATGACCGAGGTGGATTATGGTGGAGGGGGGCACCGCACACGGCTAAGAGATCAAGAGATCAATTGTTGTGTCTTTGGGGTGCCCCCTGCCCCTGTATATAAAGGAGTGGAGGAGGGGGAGGGCCGGCCCTCTCTATGGCGCACCCTAGGGGAGTCCTACTCCCATCGGGAGTAGGATTCCCCCTTTCCTAGTAGAACAAGGAGCCCTTCCATGTAGTAGGAGTAGGAGGGAAGGAAAGGGAAGGGAAAAGGAGAAGGAAGGAAGGGGGCGCCCCACTCCCTAGTCCAATTCGGACCAGCCCATGGGGAGGGGTGCGGCCACCCTTTGAGGCCTTTCTCTCCTTTCCTGTATGGCTCATTAAGGCCCAATACGAATTCCCGTAACTCCCCGGTACTCCCGAAAATACCCGAATCACTCGGAACCTTTCCGATGTCCGAATATAATCGTCCAATATATCGATCTTTACGTCTCGACCATTTCGAGACTCCTCGTCATGTCCCCGGTCTCATCCGAGACTTCGAACTACTTTGGTACATCAAAACACATAAACTCATAATATAACCGTCATCAAACTTTAAGCGTGCGTACCCTACAGGTTCGAGAACTATGTAGACATGACCAAGACACGTCTCCGGTCAATAACCAATAGCGGAACCTGGATGCTCATATTGGCTCCTACATATTCTCTGAAGATCTTTATCGGTCAAACCGCATAACAACATATGTTGTTCCCTTTGTCATCGCTATGTTACTTGCCCGAGATTCGATCGTCGGTATCTCAATACCTAGTTCAATCTCGTTACCGGCAAGTCTCTTTACTCGTTCCGTAACACATCATCCCGCAACTAACTCATTAGTTGCAATGCTTGCAAGGCTTATAGTGATGTGCATTACCGAGTGGGCCCAGAGATACCTCTCTGACAATCGGAGTGACAAATCCTAATCTCGAAATACGCCAACCCAACAAGTACCTTCGGAGACACCTGTGGAGCACCTTTATAATCACCCGGTTACGTTGTGACGTTTGGTAGCACACAAAGTGTTCCTTCGGTAAACGGGAGTTGCATAATCTCATAGTCATAGGAACATGTATAAGTCATGAAGAAAGCAATAGCAACAAACTAAATGATCTAGTGCTATGCTAACGGAATGGGTCAAGTCAATCACATCATTCTCTAATGATGTGATCTCGTTAATCAAATGACTACTCATGTCTATGGCTAGGAAACTTAACCATCTTTGATTCAACGAGCTAGTCAAGTAGAGGCATACTAGTGACATACTGTTTGTCTATGTATTCACACATGTATTATGTTTCCGGTTAGTACAATTCTAGCATGAATAATAAACATTTATCATGATACAAGGAAATAAATAATAACTTTATTATTGCCTCTAGGGCATATTTCCTGCATTATACCCCCAGGAGCGCCCCCCACCCTCGTGGGGCCACCGAAGCTCCACCGATGTACTTCTTCCTCCTATATATACCTACGTACCCCCAAACGAACAGATACGGAGCCAAAAACCTAATTCCACCACTGCAACTTTCTGTATCCACGAGATCCCATCTTGGGGCCTGTTCGGGACCTCCACCAGAGAGGGCCGTCATCACAGAGGGCTTCTACATCATCATAGCCTCTCCGATGAAGTGTGAGTAGTTTACCTCAGACCTTCGGGTCCATAGTTATTAGCTAGATGGCTTCTTCTCTCTTTTTGGATCTCAATACAAAGTTCTCCCCGTCTCTTGTGGAGATCTATTCGATGTAATCTTCTTCTTTTTTGCGGTGTGTTTGTTGGGACCGATGAATTGTGGGTTTATGATCAAGTCTATCTATGAATAATATTTGAATCTTCTCTAAATTCTTTAATGTATGATTGGTTATCTTTGCAAGTCTCTTCGAATTATCAGTTTGGTTTGGCCTACTATATTGGTTTTTCTTGCCATGGGAGAAGTGCTTAGCTTTGGGTTCGATCTTGCGGTGTCCTTTCCCAGTGACAAAAGGGGCAGCAAGGCACGTATTGCATCGTTTCCATTGAGGATAACAAGATGGGGTTTATTTCATATTGCATGAATTTATCTCTCTACATCATGTCATCTTGCTTAAAGCGTTACTCTGTTTTTAACTTAATACTCTAGATGCATGTTGGATAGCGGTCGATGAGTGGAGTAATAGTAGTAGATGCAGAATCGTTTTGGTCTACTTGACACGGACGTGATGCCTATATACATGATCATGCCTAGATATTCACATAACTATGCTCAATTCTGTCAATTGCTCAACAGTAATTTGTTCACCCACCATAGAATACTTATGCTCTTGAGAGAAGCCACTAGTGAAACCTATGGCCCCCGGGTCTATTCTCATCATATCAATCTCCATCACTTTAGTCTATCTTTGCTTTTTACTTTGCCTTTTACTTTTCACTTTGCATCTCTATACCAAAAATACCAAAAATATTATATCTATCAGATCTTACTCTCGTAAGTGACCGTGAAGGGATTGACAACCCCTAATCGCGTTGGTTGCGAGTAGCTATCGTTTTCTACAGGTACGAGGGACTTGAGCGTGGCCTCCTACTGGATTGATACCTTGGTTCTCAAAAACTGACGGAAATACTTACGCTACTCTGCTGCATCATCCTTTCCTCTTCGGGGAAATCCAACGCAGGCTCAAGAGGTAGTAGTGCTCATACTTTTTCATTGTATCATCCATGCTAGTTTATTTTCTCTTTTTATGCTTTCTTCTTGTGTGTTTAATAAACCTTAAGAAAAATAAAACAAAAAATTATTAGTTGTAGCTTTTAGCTAGTTTTAATTTCCATGCTTGTAGTAGTAATTAAAAAGAAAACCCAAAAAGATTTCATGTTCTTCTTTTTGCTTGTTGGGAGCTTTCCCGTGTAAATAGTTTTATTTCTTTTCTTTTCTTTGGGGGTCGATAGGAGAAGACCATAATTAAATTGTTGAAGTGGCTCTTATATGCATTATTGTTGATCTGACAAAAGAGCCCATATTGCCTTGTCTTCTCCTGTTTATTGAATGCTTGCAGATTCCAGCTTAGTCCAATGCACACGCACTATTATTATTATCCACATCGTTCGGTCGTGCAAGTGAAAGGCAATTATGATGATATATGATGGACTGACTGAGATGAGAAAAGCTGGTATGAACTCGACCTCTCTTGTTTATGTAAATATGATTAGTTCATCGTTCCTGATTCAGCCTATTATGAATAAACATGTTTGCAATGACAACTAGAGATCATAGTTTCTTGTGCCATGCTTAATTAGCTAGGAGCTTATAATGGTTTACCTTGCGTGCCAACATGCTATTAAAATGGTTGTGATGTGGTATGATAGGGTGGTATCCTCCTCTGAATGATTTAAGTGACTTGACTTGGCACATGTTCACGCATGTAGTTGAAACAAAATCAACATAGCCTTCACGATATTTATGTTCATGCTGGATTATATCCTACTCATGCTTGCATTCGGTGTTGATTAATTTTAATGCATGTTCATGACTGTTGTCGCTCTCTAGCTGGTCGCTTCCCAGTCCTTTTCTAGCCTTCACCTGTACTAAGCGGGAATACTTATTGTGCATCCAACCCCATAAACCCCAAAGTTATGCCATATGAGTCCACCATACCTACCTATATACGGTATCTACCTGCCGTTGCAAGTAAATTTGTATGTGCCAAACTCTAAACCTTCAAATAAATATCTTGTTTTGTATGCTCGAATAGCTCATGTATCAACTAGGGCTGTCCGCATCTTCCATTTTAGGTGGGTTATTCTCAAGAGGAGTGGACTCCGCTCCTCACTCACGAGAAAGTGGCTGGTCACCGGGATGCCCAGTCCCATGCTTTATGCAAATCAAATCAAAATAATTGCAAACAAAACTCCCCCTGGGACTCTAGTTAGTTGGAGGCACTCGTTGTTTCGAGCAAGCCATGGATTGATGCTTGTTGGTGGAGGGGAGTATAAACTTTACCATTCTGTTTGTGAACCGCCTATAATGTGTGTAGCATGGAAGATATCGCCATCTCTTGGTTGTTATGTTGACAATCAAAGTATACCGCTCAAAATATTATTCACCTCTATTTTAAAACCGAGCTCTGACACCTCTACAAATCCCTGATTCCCTCTGCGAAGGGCCTATCTATTTACTTTTATGTTGAGTCATCATCCTCTTATTAAAAAGCACCAGTTGGAGAGCACCGCTATCATTTGCATTCATTACTGTTAGTTTACATTGAGTATGACTTTACTGGATCTTTTTTACCATGAATTACAATGTCTAGTCAGTCCTTGATCTTTAAAGGTGATCTTCATTTATGTTTTGCGGTCTCAGAAAGGGCTAGTGAGATACCATCTTGTTATATCATATTATGATGTTTTGAGAAAGTGTTGTCATTTGAGATTTATTATTATTTGATATGAGTAAACATGAGACCTATGCGTTATTCTGAATATGGTTAGTTTATAATCTTTGGTGAAACTTGAATGTTGGCTTTACATATTTACAACAACAAGAGCAAATAGAGTTTGTAAAAGTTTTCCTTTATCACTTTCAGTTTGTCAACTGAATTGCTTGAGGACAAGCAAAGGTTTAAGCTTGGGGGAGTTGATACATCTCCGTCGTATGTACTTTTCCAAACACTTTTGCCCTTGTTTTGGACTCTAACTTGCATGATTTGAATGGAACTAACCCGGACGGACGCTGTTTTCAGCAGAATTACCATGGTGTTATTTATGTGCAGAAACAAAAGTTCTCAGAATGATCTGAAACTTCACAGAACGTCTTTTTGGAAATAATAAAAACTCCCTGCAAAAGTGTAACATCCCAAAATTCTAAATTTTGGAATGTTATATTAAATAAATATTTGTGTTTGTTTGTTTGATTGAATGCTTGATTGATTGACTAAAAGTGAGTGAAATTTGAAACTTTTGAGAGTTTAATGAGAGGGAATGAAATGACTTTCCCAAAACTTTCCCCTTGCATTTTGATCCCTAGGAATCCAAATTCATTTCATCACAAAAAACCCTAGAGTGAAGACGATATGACTTCTTCCATTCAAAGAAATGAAAAGGGGTTTGAAAAGATTTGAATTCCATCTGAAAATATTTCAAATTCGATACTTTATGCAACTCAATGATTTTCATGAGAGAAGATAAAATGACTTCTTCAATTATATGAAATATGAGTTGGAAGTTACAAAGAATCAAATTGAAAGTCATTTGGAATTATTTTGGAGATATAGCCGCATTGTGGGTGTTTTATTATTTGGAATTATCTTGCGACATACCTACCATGCGGCTATGCCTCTAAGTCGTGCCCCGACACGTGGGAGATATAGCCGCATTGTGGGTGTTTCAACGGTGTAGACGTCCCTTAGAGCGCGCTTGCGCTCCTTCTTTGGGATATGTGTGACATATATCATGTTCACTGTTTTCACCTCGGGGGGGGGGGGGAGGACTTCTTATGCCCCCTGTGTTCGGAGGGCGGGGCTCATCACCGTCCTCGCTTTGAGGCCCTTTCCCCTTGTGTTCGGTATTTAATTTACCGGCCTATTTAAAAACCAAGCAGTTTCTGTTGGAGCGGTTGGCAGGCTTGTCAGGGGTGCATGAATATGGAAAGGCCTATCTAGTATTTTGTCCAAGTTGGATGGACCATCTCTATTTCCTTTGAATGGCTTCTTCCGCTGACCGAGTTTGGAGCTGCTGAATCCGGCATTTACCGTTGTATCCTCGGTTTCTTCCTTATTGTTCTGACGCTTGTTTTTGCTATGTCATGGCCTTCCATTGCCATCCCTGGCCTTAGAGGTGCCGGGGTCTCTAGTGCTATTGCTTCTATGAGCCAACCAGCTGTCTTCTCCCGCGCAAAAGTTGGTCATAAGTGTAGTAAGATAAGCCATAGTTTTTGGCTTTTCCTGACCGAGGTGTCAGGCGAGCCATTCATCACAGACACTGTGCTTAAAGGCCGCTAAGGCTTCGGCGTCCGGGCAGTCAACAATTTGGTCCTTTTTAATTAAGAACCGAGTCCAGAGTTTGCGGGCTGACTCTCCGGGTTGCTGGACTATGTGACTGAGGTTGTTAGCGTCCGGTGGCCGGACATATGTGCCTTGAAAGTTATCTCAAAAAGCATCCTCCAAGTCCTCCCAACTACCAATGGAGTTCTCTGGGAGGCTATTCTGCCAGTGTCGTGCTGGTCCTTTTAGCTTTAGGGGATGGTATTTAATGGCGTGGAGATCATTGCCACGAGCCATATGAATGTGGAGAAGAAAATATTCAATCCATACGACGGGATCTGTAGTTAGATCATATGCCTCGATGTTTACGGGTTTAAACCCTTCTGGAAATTGGTGCTGCATTACCTCATTAGTAAAGCACATGGGGTTTGCGGTGCCTCTATATCAGGCGACATCACGACAGAGTTCGGATGATGTTCGTATTAGATTCTTGGCCCGTACTTGGTGATGATTGTCACGCCAGGCTTGATGGTCGTCGTCTCGTGTTGGAGCACGTCCCCTTGATCCATAGATTGATCTGGTATGGTCTTGACGTAAGTCATATGTGTAACCCGGAGCTGATGCCTCTTTGTCTCTACGGTGGGATGGCGCGGGCTGGTATTCGGCAAAATGAGCCATTTTGTCCCGTCCACATGGCGGTCGGTCTGGTTCATCAGCATGATTGTATCTGGACGGATTTGGCTCAAGGGCCTCGTCATCGAATTGCAGTAGTAGCCTGCGTTTTGGGTAGCTCTTTGTTGGGCCCTCAAGGCTATATTCTTTGGCAGCCAGGACCTTGGTCCATCTGTCTTTGACGTATCTTGTTTGGCTTGAAGCTGTTGATGTTTCTTTTTCAAACTCCTTGCAGTGGCGATAAGTTGTCGCTTGAAGTGTTCTTGTTCGAGGGGGTCCTCTAGCACGATGAAATCTTCGTTGCCGAGGCTAACATCCTCCTCGGAGGCTGGTAGATAATTACTATCTTCCGAATCCTCATGATCACCGAGTTCGTCAGGGTTAACCTGTCCCTCCTCCCATTCATCCTGTGCGGATGCAGGCTCGATGGGGTCTTTGGCATCATCTGGAGTGTTGCTATCTTCGATGCCGGTATTGCTATCCTTTTCACGACGGGATCGTGAGCGGCGCCGCTAATGTCGGTGCTTAGGTGGTGCCTCGACGGGCTTGTCCTTAAACGGATCGTGAGTGCCATCATCGTCCTTCTTTCGGGTGTATCCACCATGTACACGTCATAAGTTGAAGTGGTGATCCAACGCCCGGTGATGGGCGGGTTTTGGCTTTGTTCGGCTCCGGCATCGTCGTCCATACCGTCGATGTCTTAGGACATGTAATCCAGCATGTCAGTTAGATCCTCGAAAGTGGCTATTAAGTGGGTGGTGGGTGGGACGCAAAATTCCCTGGTCTCAGCCCCTAGTTCAGGCTGGGCATTGATACGTCTCCAACATATCTATAATTTATGAAGTATTCATGCCATGTTTACAACAATTTTATATGGTTATGGTATGATTTGCATGGAACTAACCAAATGAGCTGAAACTTTTTGACGAATTTTTGGAACAAAATAGACCCCAAAGCTTCGTTGAAGGACTAAAAGGTGAAGGAGTAGGGCACAAGACACTGGGGCACGCCTAGGCCCTTGTCCGTGCCCCGGTGGGTTGTGCTCACCTTGAGTCCCATCTTCGCGTGAAACCGATGCCAAAAACTCCTATAAATAGAGAAACCATCAGAAATAACCCTAGATCAGAAGTTCCTCCACTGCAAGGCTCTGTACCCACGAGAAACCAATCTAGACCCCGTTTCGGCACTCTGCTGGAGGAGGAAATCATCACCGGTGGCGATCTTCATCATCCCGGCAGCCACCATGATGAGGAGCTAGTAGTCCACCCTCGAGGCTAAGGGTTTGTACCAGTAGCTATGTGTTTAATATCTCTCTCTCTCTCTTGTGTTCTTGAGATGTCACGATCTTGATGTATCGTGGGCTTTGTTAATATAGTCGGATCATATGGCGTTTTCCCCTCTCTATCTTGTTGTGAATTGAGTTTTCCCTTTGAGATTTCATTTTATCGGATTGAATACTTTTATGGATTTGAGAGCGCTTGATGTATGTCTTGCTATGAGTACCCATGGTGATAATGGGGTATCATACTGATTCACTTGATATGTGTTTTGGCACTCAACTCGCGGATTCCTAAGGTGACATTGGGGTAATCTATGCATAGGGGTTGATGCATGTTCTCGTCTTTTGTTTCTTCGATAGAAATCTTGGGGCACTCTTTGAGGTTCTTTGTGTTGGATTGAACATTATGAATATGAAATTATTTGGTGTTATTTTAGTATGAACTCTTGGATAGATCGATCGGAAAGAATAGCTTCGAGGTGGTTTCGTACCCTACAAACGATTTCTTCTTATGTTCTCTGCTAGATAGAAACTTTGGAGTGATTCTTCATCGCACTTTGATGGGTGATTATATGATCCAATTATATCAGCACTGTTGAGAGATTGCAGTAGCGAAAGTACGAACCCTAGGCATCATTTTCAAGCATCGCAATACCAATTTTGTGCCTGTTTACTTTTTTCTACCTTGCTGTTTTTATTTATTCAGATTATAAAAATATATTTCTACCATCCATATTAAACTTTTATCACCATCTCTTCGCCGAACTAGTGTACCTATACAATTTGCCACTGTATTAGGTGTGTTGGGGACACAAGAGATTTCTTGTATTTGGTTGCGGGTTGTTTGAGAGAGACCATCTTCATCCTACGCCTCCCACGGATTGATAAACCTTAGGTCATCCACTTGAGGGAAAATTGCTACTGTCCTACAAAACTCTGCGCTTGGAGATCCAACACGAGTCTACAAGAATAAAGTTGCGTAGTAGACATCAATCTCGTTTCCGGCGCCGTTGCCGGGAAGATTAGGTAAGCGCCACTCAAATCCCGTCAACGAAGCTCTTTTCTAGCGCCGTTGCCGGGGAGGTGAGTGCTTGAATGTATATCTTTAGATCTTGCAATTGAATCTTTTAGTTTCTTGTTTTATCACTAGTTTGGTTTATAAAAAGAAAAGTACAAAAAATGGAATTGAGGTTGCATCATATTGTTCATCTTTATAATGTCTTTCGCGAAAATGATGGAAAGGAAAATTGTGTTCAATTGATAGAAGAAGAATTCTATAAAATGTTTGACAAAAAATCTTTGAATGATGAGCTTGATTTCAATGTTGTTAGTATGAATTCTTCGAATATCCAGGATGCTAATGATATGCAAAACCATAAGCTTGGGGATGCTATGTTTGATGAAGATGATATTTTTAGTCCCCCAAGATTTGATGTGCAAATTTGTTATAATGATTGCATGCCTCCTATTTATGATGATTATAATGATGAAAGTGGATTTGGAGAGGTCATGACTTTATTTAGTGATGAATCCACCATTTTGGATGAGGCTTCAATTGACTATGATAACAATTTTGCTATCTATGATGATTATGGTGATGACATGTATGCTATAAAGAATAACGATAACCATGAAACTTGTCATCAGGATTTTAATTTTCACTCTCTTGATAGTTATTTTGTTGAGGTTGCTCCCACTACTATTGATGAGAAGAAATTTGCTTATGTGGAGAGTAATAAGTTTTCTATCCTTCTGTGTCATGAAAAGAATGCTTTATGTGATGGTTATGTTGTTGAATTTCTTCATGATGCTACTGAAAATTATTATGGGGGAGGAACGTATGCTTGTAGGAATTGCAATAATATCAAGTTTCCTCTCTATGTGTTGAAAATCTTGATGTTGTGCTTGTTTTGCCTTCCTATGCTAGTTGATTCTTGTTCCCATAAATTGTTTGATCACAAAATCCATATGCATAGGAAGTGGGTTAGGCTTAAATGTGCTTCGCATGTGATTTAATTATGCTCTTGTTATGTTTCAATTCTTTACGTTTATGCGAGCATCATTGAAATCATCATGCCTAGATAACAGGCATTAAAGAAAAGCGCTTGTTGGGAGACAATCCAACACTTTTATCTATTGTTTTTGTGTGCTCACATGATTAGGCTACTGTACTAATCATGTTTTATTGCTTTTTTTCAATAAAGTGCCAAGTAAGACCTTTGGGATGGCTTACGGTGATAGTTGATTTGATCTTGCTGGAAAAACAGAAACTTTTGCACTGAGGAAAACAATTCTAGCTTTTAACAGAAGTGTGATAAAATGCTGATTCTATTTACACAAGATTAATAGACAAATTTCCCAGGTTTTCCAATTTTTTCAGAATTTTTGGAGTAGCAGAAGTATGGTTGGAGTACAGATTACTACAGACTGTTCTCTTTTTGGAAGATTCTGTTTTCAATGCATAGTTTGCTTGTTTTCTAGTTTCCATGGCTTATATTGCTCGATATAAATTGTGGAAATGATATGCTACAGTAGGAATTGTGTGATAACATTTATTAATCTTGTCTTTGACAGTACCAAATTGAAATGGTTTGTTCTTTATCATACTAACCTATCTCACAAAGTTCCATTAAGTTTTGTGTGATTGAAGTTCTCAAGTTTTGGGTGAGATGTCGATATGAGGAGAATAAGGAGTGACAAGACCCTGAGCTTGGGGATTCCCAAGGCAGTCCAAGGTAATATTCAAGGAAGATCTAAGCAACTAAGCTTGGGGATGCCCCGGAAGGCATCCCCTCTTTCGTCTCCAACATTATCGGTAACCTCACTTGGAGCTATGTTTTCATTCGTCACATGATATGAGTTTTACTTGGAGCGTCATCTTGTTTTGTTAGAATTTGCTTGCTGTTATTTATAATAATGTTTTGCATCTTTTATTTCAATAAAAATGTCAAGTATAGCCATTACTATGCTTATTTTACAAGTCTACATGTTGCTGTTCGAAAACAGAAAGTTTACCATTGTTGCAAAAATTCCCTAGAAAAGTAAGAATATGATAAAATGTTGAAATATTTTTCAAAATAAGCTCTGATAAATTTTCTACATTTTTTAATTTTTTTCATAATTTTTGGAGTTTAAGAGTGTTGATACTCATGCATTCTTTACAGATTGTACTGGTTTGGCAGATTGCTGTTATGTTTGCATTGTTTACATATGTTTTCTTGTTTAATGATTCTATTTGAGGATAGGAGTATTAAATATGCAGAGGAATTTAGTGTGCAATATTGAATAGTAATTTTAGTGATTTTCTACAGTAGATAATGATAAGGTTTTTGCATTGGATTATACTAACTTATCTCCCGAGTCCTTGTTGAGTTTTGTGTGGATGAAGCTTTTGAGATTTAGGAAAACCGTGATATACGAGGAATTAAGGAGACAAAAAAGCTCAAGCTTGGGGATGCCCAAGGCATCCCAAGATAATATTTCAAGAAGTCTCAAGCATCTAAGCTTGGGGATGCCCCGGTAGGCATCCCACATTTCTTCATCAACAATTATCGGTTAGTCTCGGTTGAGCCTAAGTTTTTGCTTCTTCACATGATGTGTGCTATTCTTAGAATGTCATTTTATTTTGTTTTTGCTTTCTGTTTTAATAAAATACTTAGATCTGAAAGTTTTTAAATAAAAGCGAGTCCTCAAATAGCTACCCATTTACTTAACTGCTCATTTGATCTTTGCTTATATCCTTTTGGAGTAGTTTGCCATTTTCTCTAGTGCTTCACTTATATCTTTTTAAGCATGACGTGCTTTAATATTTTTGAAGAAATTCTCTCATGCTTCACTTATATTATTTTGAGAGACTAAAAATTTTATGCTCATGTTCTTCACTTAAATTTGTTTGAGCTTGTCAAAAGCAATTGCAACATATGAAACTAGTCCCAAAATGGTAGATATTCAAGAGGGATATAATAAAAACTTTCATGAAGATCATTGGACAAAATAAACTTGATTCTTTGTAATAGTTTTGAGATATTATGATAATGATATGTGAGTCATGTTGATGAGTAATTGTGCTTTAGTAAGAATATTGCTGTTAAGGTTTGTGATTCCCTATGCAAGCACGTAAGTCAGTAGTTATGAAAGGAAATTACATCCTACTTGTGGTGCATTATTCGGTGTTAGTTATGCTCAATGCTCGCTTATGTGATTCTTCGTTTCTTGGTTGGTTGCTTCTCAATCTTTTTGCTAGCCTCCACTTGTACTAAGTAGGAATACTACTGTGCATCCAAAATCCTTAAACCCAGTTTTGTCATATGAGTCCATCATACCTACCTATATACGGTATTCTCATGCCACTCTAAGCAAATTTGTATGTGCCATCTCTAATTTTCAAAATAATTTCCTTTTTGTGTGCTCGTGCCGCTCATGAAACGGTAGGGGGTGGCTAATATATTTCCATGCTAGATGTGTTATTCTCAAGATGAGTGTTTATTCACTTGTCATTGCACGAGAGTACGACAAAGGTATTAGGGATGCCCAGTCCCAAAATGAAAAATGAATTTACTTTATGTTGTCAAATAATAAATTCCTTGGAAAGTGTTGGTATGGACGGTACCCGTGGATACGGCTAGCCGTGGAATGTGAAAGTGCGGTGGAAGAAGGAATAAACTTTATTTTTGTTTGGGAACCGCCTATGATCGTTTTCGTTGACAGGAAAGGCATGCCACCCAAAATGTTTTATCTCTATCTTTTCCTCTTTGAGCTCTGGCATCTCTACAAATCTCTATCTCCCTCTGCGAAGGGCCTTTCTATTTACTTTATGCATTTTTCTTATTTCAGTCTCCATCTTCTCTTATAAAGCACCAACTAAGAGGCACTATGATCGTACTTGAGGATTGGGTGTAGCTAATATGCGAGTGTGTTTCATGAATGGATCAATGATTGAGCATGATGGGCTAGGGATAGCTTTCTTTAGTGTTGAGATTTTGAAATACATGGTTGCTTGTTGATATACTTCAGTATTGATGTCCTCATGTCAAAATATAGACTATTGCTTTGAATCATTCAAGTCCAAATGTCCATGCTACAAAAGAAAAGAGTATATGATAAATATGATAGGTAGCATTCCACATCAAAAATTCTATTTTCAATTGCTACTTTATCATGATAAGTTTTATGAGAAAGAGTTGTTGTTATGATGCTAGGAAAAGTGATTGAAATTATCATTGATCAAACTTGTGCACTTTGCTAGCATTCACACTTCATCAATTATTTCTTTTATCATTTACCTAATCGAGGACGAGTAGGAATTAAGCTTGGGGATGCTAATACGTATCTAACGTATCTATAATTTATGAAGTATTCATGTCATGTTTACAACAAATTTATATGGTTTTGGTATGATTTGCATGGAACTAACCTGAACTGACGCTGTTTTCAGCAGAACTACCGTGGTGTTGTTTTTTGTGCAGAAATGAAAGTTCTCCAAATGAGCTGAAACTTTTTGACAATTTTTTGGAACAAAAGAGACCCCCGAAGCTTCATGGAAGGACCAGAAGGTGAAGGAGTAGGGCACAAGACACCGGGGGCGCCTGGGCCCTTGTCCGTGCCATGGTGGGTTGTGCTCACCCCAAGGCCCATCTTCGCATGAAATCGACGCCAAAAAATCCTATAAATAAAGAAACCATCAGAAATAACCCTAGATCAGAAGTTCCACCGCCGCAAGGCTCTGTACGCACAAGAAACCAATCTAGACCCCATTTCGGCACTCTGCCGGAGGGGGAAATCATCACCGGTGGCCATCTTCATCATCCCGGCGGCCACCACGATGAGGAGGGAGTAGTCCGCCCTCGGGGCTGAGGGTTGGTACTAGTAGCTATGTGTTTAATCTCTCTCTCTCTCTCTCGTGTTCTTGAGATGTCATGATCTTGATGTATCGCGGGCTTTGTTAATATAGTCGGATCATATGGTGTTTTCCCCTCCCTATCTTGTTGTGAATTGAGTTTTCCCTTTGAGATTTCATTTTATCGGATTGAATACTTTTATGGATTTGAGAGCGCTTGATGTATGTCTTGCTATGAGTACCCATGGTGACAATGGGGTATCATATTGATTCACTTGATATGTGTTTTCGCACTCAACTCGCAGATTCCCGAGGTGACATTGGGGTAATCTATGCATAGGGGTTGATGCATGTTCTTGTCTTTTGTTTCTCTGGTAGAAATCTTGGGGCACTCTTTGAGGTTCTTTGTGTTGGATTGAGCATTATGAATCTGAAATTACTTGGTGTTATTTTAGTACTAACTGTTGGATAGATCGATCGGAAAGAGTAGCTTCGAGGTGGTTTCATACCCTACAAATGATTTCTTCTTATGTTCTCTGCTAGTAGGAAATTTGGAGTAATTCTTCATCGCACTTTCAGGGGTGGTTATATGATCCAATTATATTAGCACTGTTGAGATATTGCACTAGCAAAAGTACGGACCCCAGGCCTCATTTTCAAGCATTGCAATACGGATTTTGCGCCCGTTTACTATTTGCTACCTTGCTGTTTTTATTTATTCATATTATAAAAATGTATTTCTACCATCCATATTACACTTTTATCACCATCTCTTCGCCGAACTAGTGCACCTATACAATTTGCCATTGTATTAGGTGTGTTGGGGACACAAGAGATTTCTTGTATTTGGTTGCAGGGTTGTTTGAGAGATACCATCTTCATCCTACGTCTCCCACGGATTGATAAACCTTAGGTCATCCACTTGAGGGAAAATTGCTACTGTCCTACAAAACACTGCGCTTGGAGGCCCAACACGAGTCTACAAGAATGAAGTTGTGTAGTAGACATCAGGCGTAGTTCGAAAGTGATGCTTCCGTGATGGCGAGAGATCACATTAAGTACAGAGCCTCGTTTAGGAGCAAAAACTGGACGGGTGACTGAGGATCTGCGGGGATGGGCCTGGTGAACGCTACCTGACCGTGCTCGATAGACGCAAACCTCAAGAGTTTGCAGTTGGTCACTAGAGATGAGTCAGGCTTCCTGATGACAAGGGGAGTCCTGTTGGACTCTGAGCCCGCCGACAGCATGGTCACTTCTAGATCTCCGGTGGGTTACTCCATAGAAGGGGAGAGCCCGACGGGTTTTACTCTCCCGTCTTCGGACAGGGTGGCCGGCTCTGGATTTAAGGCCAAGGCGGGTATGAGAGTCGATCCCTGAGCGGATTTGGATAGTGGATCAGACGGGCTTCCTTCATGTAGATGATGAGCTGATACGTCTCCAACGTATCTATAATTTTTGATTGCTCCATGCTATATTATCTACTGTTTTGGACATTATTAGGCTTTATTATCCACTTTTATATTATTTTTGGGACTAACCTATTAACCAGAGGACCAGCCCAGAATTGCTATTTTTTGCCTGTTTTAGGGTTTTGAAGAAAAGGAATACCAAACGGAGTCCAAACGGAATGAAACCTTTGGGAACATGATTTTCTCAACGAACAAGACCCGGGAGACTTGGACCCTACGTCAAGAAAGAAAAGAGGAGGCCACGAGGTAGGGGGCGCGACTCCCCCCCCCCCCCAGGCGCGCCCTCCACCCTCGTGGGCCCCCTGTTGCTCCACCGACGGTACTCCTTCCTCCTATATATACCTACGTACCCCCAAACAATCAGATATGGAGCCAAAACCCTAATTCCACCGCCGTAACTTTCTGTATCCACGAGATCCCATCTTGGGGCCTGTTCCGGAGCTCCGCCGGAGGGGGCATCGATCACGAAGGGCTTCTACATCAACACCATAGCCTCTCCGATGAAGTGTGAGTAGTTTACCTCAGACCTACGGGTCCGTCCATAGTTAGTAGCTAGATGGCTTCTTCTCTCTTTTTGGATCTCAATACAATGTTCTCCCCCTCTCTTGTGGAGAACTATTCGATGTAATCTTCTTTTTGGGTGTGTTTGTTGAGACCGATGAATTGTGGGTTTATGATCAAGTCTATCTATGAATATTTGAATCTTCTCTGAATTCTTTTATGTATGATTGGTTATCTTGCAAGTCTCTTCGAATTATCAGTTTGGTTTGGCCTACTAGATTGATCTTTCTTGCAATGGGAGAAGTGCTTAGCTTTGGGTTCAATCTTGCGGGCGGTGTCCTTTCCAGTGACAGTAGGGGCAGCAAGGCACGTATTGTATTGTTGCCATCGAGGATAACAAGATGGGGTTTTCATCATATTGCATGAGTCTATCCCTCTACATCATGTCATCTTGCTTAAGGCGTTACTCTGTTTTTAACTTAATACTCTAGATGCATGCTGGATAGCACTCGATGAGTGGAGTAATAGTAGTAGATGCAGGCAGGAGTCGGTCTACTTGTCTCGGACGTGATGCCTATATACATGATCATACCTAGATATTCTCATAACTATGCTCAATTCTGTCAATTGCTCAACAATAATTTGTTCACCCACCGTAGAATACTTATGCTCTCGAGAGAAGCCACTAGTGAAACCTATGGCCCCGGGGTCTATATTTATCATATTAATCTCCTACTACTTAGTTATTTCCTTTTCTCTTTACTTTGCCTTTATTTTACTTTGCATCTTTATCACAAAAATACCAAAAATATTATCTTATCATATCTATCAGATCTCACTCTCGTAAGTGGCCGTGTAGGGATTGACAACCCCTATTCGCGTTGGTTGCGAGGATTTATTTGTTTTGTGCATGTATGAGGGACTCGCGCGTAGCATCCTACTGGATTGATACCTTGGTTCTCAAAAACTGAGGGAAATACTTATGCTACTTTGCTGCATCATCCCTTCCTCTTCGGGGAAAACCAACGCAATGCTCAGGAGGTAGCAAGAAGGATTTCTGGTGCCGTTGCCGAGGAGGTCTTCGCAAAAGTCAACATACCAAGTACCCATCACATACCCTTATCTCCCGCATTACATTATTTGCCATTTGCCTCTTGTTTTCCTCTCCCCCACTTCACCCTTGCCATTTTATTCGCCCTCTCTCTCTCTCTATCCTCCCTCTCTTTCTCTATTTGCCTCTTTTTGCCCGCTTGCTTTTTGTTTGCTTGTGTGTTATTTTGCTTGCTTGTCACGATGGATCAAGATAATACTAAATTGTGTGACTTCACCAATACCAACAACAATGATTTTATTAGCACTCTGATTGCTCCTCTTACCGATGCTGAATCTTGTGAAATTAATATTTCTTTGCTGAATCTTGTCATGAAAGATCCGTTTTCCGGCCTTCCTAGTGAAGATGCCGCTACCCATCTAAATAGCTTCATTGATTTGTGTGATATGCAAAAGAAGAAAGGTGTGGATAATGATATTGTTAAATTCAAGCTATTAGCATTTTCGCTTAGAGATCGTGCTAAAGCTTGGTTTTCGTCTTTGCCTAAAAATAGTATTGATTCATGGAACAAGTGCAAAGATGCTTTTATCTCTAAGTATTTTCCTCCCGCTAAGATCATCTCTCTTAGAAACGATATTATGAATTTTAAGCAACTTGATCATGAACATGTTGCACAAGCTTGGGAGAGAATGAAATTAATGATACGTAATTGCCCTACTCATGGTTTAAATTTGTGGATGATTATACAAAAAAAATTTGTCGGATTGAATTTTTCTTCTAGAAATCTTTTAGATTCGGCCGCGGGAGGCACTTTTATGGAAATCACATTAGGAGAAGCTACTAAACTCCTAGATAATATTATGGTTAATTATTCTAATGGCATACTGAAAGATCTACTAATAAAAAGGTGCATGCGATAGAAGAATTTAATGTTTTGAGTGGAAAGATGGATGAACTTATGAAATTATTTGCTAATAAGAGTGTTTCTTCTGATCCTAACGATATGCCCTTGTCTACTTTGATTGAGAATAATAATGAATCTATGGATGTGAATTTTGTTGGTAGGAACAATTTTGGTAACAACGCGTATAGAGGAAATTTTAATCCTAGGCCTTATCCTAGTAATCCCTCTAATAATTATGGTAATTCCTACAACAATTCTTATGGAAATTATAATAAGATGCCCTCTGATTTTGAATCTAATATTAAAGAATTTATTACTTCAGAAAATAATTTTAATGCTATGATTGAAGAAAAATTGCCTAAGATTGATGATTTGGCTAGGAACTTTGATAGAATTGCTCTTGATGTTGATTCTTTGAAAATTAGATCTATTCCACCTAAGCATGATATCAATGAGTCTCTCAAAGCCATGAGAATTTCCATTGATGAGTGCAAAGAAAGAACCGCTAGGATACGTGCTAAGAAAGATGCCTTTATAAGAGCGTGTTCTTCTAGTTCCTATGAAAATAAAGATGAAGATCTAAAAGTTATTGATGTGTCCCCTATTAAATCTTTGTTTTACAATATGAATCTTGATAATGATGGGACTGAATATGATCCACCTTTACCTAGAAGGCGTTCCAAGAATTCGGAATTTGTTGATCTTGATGCTAAATTTGATAAAAATGGGATTGAAGAAATTAAAACCCTAGATGTTGTTAAACCCACTATTATGGATTTCAAGGAATTTAACTATGAAAGTTTCTCTTTGATTGATTGTATTTCCTTATTACAATCCATGCTAAATTCTCCTCATGCTTATAGTCAAAATAAAGCTTGATGCCTTGATGCAATCTTATGAAGAAAAACTTGAATTGGAAGTTTCTATCCCTAGAAAACTTTACGATGAGTGGGAACCAACTATTAAAATTAAAATTAAAGATCATGAATGCTATGCTTTATGTGATTTTGGTGCTAGTGTTTCCACGATTCCAAAGACTTTGTGTGATTTGTTAGGTTTCCGTGATTTTGATGATTGCTCTTTAAACTTGCACCTTGTGGATTCCACTATTAAAAAACCTATGGGAAGAATTAATGATGTTCTTATTATTGCAAATAGGAATTATGTGGCCATAGATTTTATTGTTCTTGACATAGATTGCTATCCTTCATGTCCTATTATTCTTGGTAGGCCTTTCCTGAGAACGATTGGTGCAATTATAGATATGAAGGAAGGAAATATTAGATTACAATTTCCATTAAGGAAAGGCATGGAACACTTTCCTATAAATAAAATTAAATTACCTTATTTATCTATTATGAGAGCCACTTGTGGATTGCCTACCAAAGATGGCAATACCTAGATCTATTCTTGCTTGTTATGCCTAGCTGGGGGCGTTAAACGATAGCGCTCGTTGGGAGGCAACCCAATTTTATTTTTATTCCTTGATTTTTCCTCATGTTTAGTAATAAATAATTTGTCTAGCCTCTGTTTTGGTTGTGTTTTTGGTGTTTAATTAGTGTTTGTGCCAAGTAGAACCGTTGGGAAGACTTGGGGAAAGTCTTGTTGAACTTGCTGTAAAAAACAGAAACTTTAGCGCTCACGAGAACTACTGTAATTTTTATTTGGAAAGTGATATTTAGTTTATTCATTTTGCAGATGATTAATAGATAAATTCCTCACTTCCAGCAATTTATTTTAGAATTTTTTAGGTTCCAGATATTGCGCTAGCTACAGATTACTACAGACTGTTCTGTTTTTTGACAGATTCTGTTTTTTTGTGTGTTGTTTGCTTATTTTGATGAATCTATGGCTAGTAAAATAGTTTATAAACCATAGAGAAGTTGGAATACAGTAGGTATAACACCAATATAAATAAATAATGAGTTCATTATAGTACCTTGAAGTGGTCTTTTATTTTCTTTCGCTAACGGAGCTCACGAGATTTTCTACTTTAAGTTTTGTGTTGTGAAGTTTTCAAGTTTTGGGTAAAGATTTGATGGATTATGGAACAAGGAGTGGCAAGAGACTAAGATTGGGGATGCCCATGGCACCCCCCCAGATAATCTAAGGACACCTAAAAGCCAAATCTGGGGCATCCCCTCTTTCATCTACTTCTATCGGTAACTTTACTTGGAGCTATATTTTTATTTGCCACATGATATGTGTTTTGCTTGGAGCGTCTTGTATGATTTGAGTCTTTGCTTGTTAGTTTACCACAATCATCCTTGCTGTACACACATTTTGAGAGAGCCATACATGATTTGGAATTTGTTAGAATACTCTATGTGCTTCGCTTATATCTTTTGAGTTATATAATTTTGCTCTAGTACTTCACTTATATCTTTTAGAGCACGGTGGTGGATTTGTTTTATAGAAACTATTGATATCTCATGCTTCACTTAGATTATTTTGAGAGTATTAATAGCATCGTAATTTGCTTAAAATCCTAATATATTTAATATACAAGATTAATAATAAAACTTTCTTATGAGTGTGTTGAATACTATGAGAAGTTTGATGCTTGATAATTGTTTTGAGATATGGAGATGGTAATATTAAAGTTGTGCTAGTTGAGTAGTTGGGAATTTGAGAAATACTTGTGTTAAATTTTGTGATTCCCGTAGCATGCACGTATGGTGAACCGTTATGTGATGAAGTCGGAGCATGATTTATTTTTTGATTGTCTTCCTTATGAGTGGCGGTCGGGGACGAGCGATGGTCTTTTCCTACCAATCTATCCCCCTAGAAGCATGCGCGTAATACTTTTCTTTGATAACTTGTAGATTTTTGCAATAAGTATATGAGTTCTTTATGACTAATGTTGAGTCCATGGATTATACGCACTCTCACCCTTCCACCTTTGCTAGCCTCTCTAATACTGCGCACCTTTCGCCGGTATCATACACCCATCATATACCTTCCTCAAAACAGCCACCATACCTACCTATTATGGCATTTCCGTAGCCATTCCGAGATATATTTCCATGCAACTTTCCACCGTTCCATTTATTATGACACACTCCATCATTGCCATATTGCTTAGCATGATCATGTAGTTGACATAGTATTTGTGGCAAAGCCACCGTTCATAATTCTTTCATACATGTCACTCATGAGTCATTGCATATCCCGGTACACCGCCGGAGGCATTCATATAGAGTTATATTTTGTTCTAAGTATTGAGTTGTAATTGTTGAGTTGTGAGAAAAATAAAAGTGTGATGATCATCTTTATTAGAGCATTGTCCCAGTGAGGAAAGGATGATGGAGACTATGATTCCCCCACAAGTCGGGATGAGACTTTGGGCAAAAAAAAGAAAAAAAGAAAGAAAAGAGGCCAAAAAAAGAGAAAATGCCCAAATAAAAAAATGAGAGAAAAAGAGAGAAGGGACAATGCTACTATCCTTTTTACCACACTTGTCCTTCAAAGTAGCACCATGATCTTCATAGTAGAGAGTCTCTCATGTTATCACTTTCATATACTAGTGGGAATTTTTCATTATAGAACTTGGCTTGTATATTCCAATGATAGGCTTCCTCAAAATGCCCTAGGTCTTCATGAGCAAGCAAGTTGGATGCACACCCACATAGTTTCTTTTTGAGCTTTCATATACTTATAGCTCTAGTGCATCTGTTGCATGGCAATCCCTACTCACTCACATTGATATCAATTGATGGGCATCTCCATAGCCCGTTCATACGCCTAGTTGATGTGAGACTATCTTCTCCCTTTTTGTCTTCTCCACAACCACCATTCTATTCCACCTATAGTGATATGTCCATGGCTCACGCTCATGTATTGCATGAAAATTGAAAAAATATTTGAGAATGTCAAAAGTATGAAACAATTGCTTGGCTTGTCATCGGGGTTGTGCATGATTTAAATATTTTGTGTGGTGAAGATGGAGCATGGCCAGACTATATGATTTTGTAGGGATAACTTTCTTTAGCCATGTTATTTTGAGAAGACATAATTGCTTTGTTAGTATGCTTGAAGTATTATTATTTTTATGCCAATATTAAACTTTTGTATTGAATCTTATGGATCTAAATATTCATCCCACAATTAAGAAGAATTACATTGAAATTATGCCAAGTAGCGCTCCGCATCAAAAATTCTGTTTTTCATCATTTACCTACTCAAGGACGAGCAGGAATTAAGCTCGGGGATGCTTGATACGTCTCCAACATATCTATAATTTTTTATTCCTCCATGCTATATTATCTACTGTTTTGGACATTATTGGGCATTATTATCCACTTTTATATTATTTTCAGGACTAACCTATTAACCGGAGGCCCAGCCCAGAATTGCTGTTTTTTGCCTGTTTTAGGGTTTCAAAGAAAAGGAATATCAAACAGAGTCCAAACAAAATGAAACCTTCGGGAACGTGAGTTTCTCAACGAACAAGACCCGGGAGACTTGGACCCTACGTCAAGAAAGAAAAGAGGAGGCCACGAGGTAGGGGGCGTGCCTACCCCCCCAGGCGCGCCCTCCACCCTCATGGGCCCCCTGTTGCTCTACCGACATACTCCTTCCTCCTATATATACCTACGTACCCCCAAATGATCAGATACGGAGCCAAAACCCTAATTCCATCGCCGTAACTTTCTGTATCCACGAGATCCTATCTTGGGGCCTGTTCTGGAGCTACACCGGAGGGGGCATCGATCACAAAGGGCTTCTACATCAACACAGCCTCTCCGATGAAGTGTGAGTAGTTTACCTCAGACCTACGAGTCCATAGTTAGTAGCTAGATGGCTTCTTTTCTCTTTTTGGATCTCAATACAATGTTCTCCCCCTCTCTTGTGGAGAACTATTCGATGTAATCTTCTTTTTGCGGTGTGTTTGTTGAGACCGATGAAATGTGGGTTTATGATCAAGTCTATCTATGAATAATATTTGAATCTTCTCTGAATTCTTTTATGTATGATTGGTTATCTTTGCAAGTCTCTTCGAATTATCAGTTTGGTTTGGCCTGCTAGATTGATCTTTCCTGCAATGGGAGAAGTGCTTAGCTTTGGGTTTAATCTTATAGTGTCCTTTCCCAATGACTGTAGGGGCAGCAAGGCACGTATTGTATTGTTGCCATCGAGGATAACAAGATGGGGTTTTCATCATATTGCATGAGTCTATCCCTCTACATCATGTCATCTTGCTTAAGGCGTTACTCTGTTTTTAACTTAATACTCTAGATGCATGCTGGATAGCGGTCGATGAGTGGAGTAATAGTAGTAGATGCAGGCAGGAGTCGGTCTACTTGTCTCGGACGTGATGCCTATATACATGATCATACCTAGATATTCTCATAACTATGCTCAATTCTATCAATTGCTCAACAGTAATTTGTTCACCCACCGTAGAATACTTATGCTCTCGAGAGAAGCCACTAGTGAAACCTATGGCCCCCGGGTCTATCTTTATCATATTAATCTCCTACTACTTAGTTATTTTCTTTGCTATTTACTTTGCCTTTATTTTACTTTGCATCTTTATCATAAAAATACCAAAAATATTATCTTATCATATCTATCAGATCTCACTCTCGTAAGTGGCCTTATAGGGATTGACAACCCCTATTTGCGTTGGTTGCGAGGATTTATTTGTTTTGTGCAGGTACAAGGGACTCGCGCGTAGCCTCCTACTGGATTGACACCTTGGTTCTCAAAAACTGAGGGAAATACTTACGCTACTTTGCTGCATCATCCCTCCCTCTTCGGGGAAAACCAACGCAGTGCTCAAGAGGTAGTAGGAGCGGCGGCCGAGGCCGAGAATCCTTTGAAGATCAAATGCCCTTGGATATTAGTGATGTAATTCAGATTTCTGAACCTGATCTTGTGACCAGGGGTGTAGCTGTCAATTTGCTCAAGGTGATGAATAGGCACGCAGAGAGAAGCCGCCAAACATGAAAAGTTGACCAGGGAGAAAGGCCTCCCCGGAAACAACATTGTTCCTGATGACAGGATGAGCCATCAATCCTTCTGTTGACGACATAGCGGAACTCTCAATGAAAGCACCAATGTTGGTGTCAAAACCGGCCGATCTCGGGTAGGGTGTCCCGAACTATGCATCTGAAGATCGAGGGTAACAAGGAACAAGTGGGACACAATGTTAACCCAGGTTCGGGCTGTCGGTGTACAAAAAGAGGGGTACACTTTTTGTACCCCTATAACCGTGCACGGGCAGTCGGAGCCATGGGCACCACCACACTGAGCAAGGCAAGGGAGATGAGCCAAGGTAAGGCCGAAGCTCAAGAGAAGCAGAACGACGCCAAGACCAAGACCACAAAGAGCAAAGGGGACGAAGCAGACCCCCCCTGGCAAGATCCTTGCCGGGAGGCGGTTTTAGCAAACCCGGCAAGACCCTTGCCATGGCAGCTTGCCCCACACCTACGGAGTAAGTCACCCTTGAGTCCACTGCCCCCATGGGGCAAGGATTCGGGAGACATCCCCGTGGTGGCATCCAGATCTTTGTGAAGACATTCAAGATCAGATACACCCTTTAGAAGATGATGATCCTTGGCGGGATCCCAGCCAAGGAGGACCCCAAGGCCCCCCGGCAAGAGCCTTGCCGGGGATGACAGCAGGCGCCACGGCAAGACCCTTGTCGGGGCCCCGGCAAGGCCCTTGCCAAGAACACCCGTAGGGCCACCATCAGGCCCACGCCAGTCAAACCTCCACCGCCGTTCCCATGCAGCTGCCGACCCAACCAGTTGGGCAGGCACCTACGTGGCGGCATGCGGATCTTCATGGAGACCCACCACTGCGCCACCTCAGTTGCCTACCTGCCTACATGGCACCGCAGGCGCCGCTGGCCAGGGCGCGTGTCGACACGAGAGGGAGCAGCGACGGACGATACAGGGCTCTCCCCCGTCCCCGATAAAGCAAGGACACCTGGGCAAGATGCATTAAATGCGCCTTGTCATGTAATGCGAGGGATAACCTCACATCACTGTACCCTTTCCACCTCCTGTGTGCCACTGTGGCAACCCCTTTCCTATAAAAGGAGGCCCGAGGTGACTAGGAGGAGGATTCGGCTTTTTGGAGCTCCTCACGCCCCATAGCTAGCTCAAGAACACAGATATACAATCCACCAAAGCAGGAGTAGGGTTTTATACATCCTCGCGGCCCGAACCTGGATAAACGAACCGTGTGCTATTTGTTTGATCCGCTCTTCTCACGACCCCGCGCCCCGCAACCGTAGTAGGGATTCTTGTGATCCCATAGGTGTCGTTCCCACCGACATCTTTGGCGCGCCAGGTAGGGGGCGCAGTTGTGAGAATCGGCTGTAGCAGTTAGCCCGGCACTCCTTCATCTTCGTGACCCTTGAAGAAGAAAGGATGCCATTAGATCGACACTCGAGCGATTGCAAATAGAAGCTAAGTTGCACTGAACCCTTATTTGTGCTACCTTTCTTATTTGAGGTTATTCCCCCCCGGAGATATTTGCTTTGTATGAGAAACCTGCACGCTAGGGGGCTCTACCACGATCGGCAACGCCCTTGACCTGTTTCGAGTCCGCTCAACAGCTCAAGTGGCTGCGTCGAGAATGGCAGAGTAGCCTTCCGCGATCAGCAACCACCCCGATTCTGACTCGAGTCAAGCTCGACAGTTCGAGCGGCCGCGTTCAGAACGGAAAGGTGGCTCGTCCGGTAGCACGCATACCCGGCCGGCCATGGGGATCCGTCCCCAAAACGCCGCTAGGGGCTTCCGCACCGGCAAGCCTTCCCGATTGACGTAGGGCACGCATACAAAGAGGAATTGAACAGGGAAATAACATGCATGAAAATTAAGAGTACTTCAAAGTTATATTACATCACATCATAGCTGTGGTTCTAACTAAAGATAAAATTTGTCTTGGTCGGAAACCCGCAACGGCGAAGAAGAACGGGATGCCTAATCTCGGCCCTGGCCTTCCACCCTCTTGATTTCGTCGATGCAGTCGGTGATGGGCTTGATGCGCTCCTTGAGCACAGTGAGGTCAGCACCATCAGGCAAGCTCTTCATCCCGGCCGCGAAGTCAAGATCGGGATTCCAGTACGCCATCTTAGTGAGGACCTTGGTCACGACCCTCCGGCAAAGTCGCCGGGCCTCCTCAGCCAACGTGGCCGTCCTGTTGGAGTGAAGATAGGCCAAGGCTCCGACGACGCCCTCGAAGAACTGGGTCAGCTTGGCGTTGACGGTCCCGTTGTGCTCGGGGGCGTACCTCATGTTTGGCAACCCCATGGTGGCCAATTGCGAGGTAACCCTGCCGGCGATGACCTCCAGATGGCTGATCCACCTGTTCTCACCCGCCACATATTCCTGGTGGGAGGCGGACTCGTTCTCCTGCAGCTGCTTCTCCTCCTCGAGGCTCCTGGTCAAGGTCTCCTCCCGAGCCCTGCTCTCCGACAACATCTTCTCGAGATCCTCCAGCTTCAGCTTGAGGTCTCTGATGGAGTTCTGCGCGTCGGAGAGCTTCCTAGTCCTGCTGATGACTGCTCCTTGCGCCTCCACCAAGGCGCGGTTGAGCGTGCTCTTCTCGCCGGACAGCTTGAGGGCCGGCTCCTTCAGCTCGTCCCGCTCTGCTTCCAGCTCCTTCACCTTGCCGGCATGGGCCAGAGCTTGGGCATCGAGTGCCCCTTTGTGCCGCTGCTCCAGCTCGCGAGTCCGCTGCGCGACAAGGGCCTCGAGCTCCTCATCCTTGCCGCGAAGCGTTGCGGCAAGCTTCGCTTCACGCGCAGAGAAGTCCTCTTCCTGGGAATCCAAGGTGGCTTGATGCTGGTTCCGGGCGGCCTCGGCCGCGGCAGCCAAGTTCGCCGCCTTTTCCTGGGCCATCTCGATGTCGGCCATCTTCATGGTGAGCTCCACATCGCGCTCGGCCATTTTCTCCTGAAAGCCCCTCTGCTCCTCGCGAGCCTAGTGGAACCAGGTCTGCGTCTCGGCAACGCGCACCTTGAAGTCCACCTCCGCGTTGTCCACCGTTGCCATCCTGGACTTGACCTTGTCCAGGCGAGCACGGTAGAGCACTTGGAGCTTCCGGAAATTGGCCCCCATGGCACGGAAAAGCTGCTCTTCTGGAGAACCATCGCCACCAACGCCCGGCTCATCAATCACCTCGAGCCCGGTGGCGGCAAGCACCTCGCCGTCAAAAACTTCCCCTTCGGCGGGCGCCCAGCTTGACGCCCCTGGGAGGTGGACGAAGAGATCGTCGCCCACCTTCAGATATCTGCCGGGGCCCGAGGTTGAGGAGGAGGGAGGCTGGTCACCCACCACCTCTTTCTCGGCGGAGGCCTTGCCCGCCCCACCGGCAGGTCCAACGCTAGCGCCCTTGGCAGAAGCCTCGCCGGTCGCCTTGGCGGTCCTCGCAGCGGCGTCCCCGGCGGCACCCTTGGCGGCTTCGTCGGCGGCGGCCTCATCAGCATCTTTGGCGGCCTCCTCGGCGGCAATCTTGCTGGCCTCCGCCGCGGCCTCCTCAGCAATATCCCCGACAACAGTGTCCACATCCTCCATGTCTATTGAAGGAGGGCCTGGGCAGCAACGGGAGCAATGAAGCCAAGAAAAGAATAAGGGAAAAACAGAGACGAAGGACAGGCGACTCACCAGTGCCAGGCTGTGAAGCAGAAGTCCCCTCTCCGCCAGTATTTGGAGCCGTGGCAGAGCCACCAGCGCCCAAGTTCCCCTCTTCCTCCATGGGTGTGTGCTCCGTGCCTGATGCCCTTGCCGGGGACGCCCCCCGCGGCGGCGTAGTCGATGGGGGTGGTGTGTTAGGAGTAGCCTCTGTGGCTCCTCCTGCTGCCGCTCCCCTCTTGCAAACCCGGCAAGGTAAGCATCATAGTATCGAGCACCTACCACATGTTGAGTAAGAAGAGCGTGACGAACTTACGCCGGGGACTGCACCGGGGGATGCTGTCCGGGCTGCTCAGCACCACCAGTGGTGTCTTTGAAGCCCCAGCCGGGGGCTGGCTGCTCGCTGAGGTCCTCGCCCTCTTCACCCTCTGGGCCAACGTCTCTGCCTCCCTACGGAAGCAAAAATGGATCAAGACAAGTGACCCAATTCAAGGAAATGGAAATGACAGTAAGGAACGGAGAACTTACTCGTCATCCGTCTCCTCCTCTTCCACTAGTTTCCTTTTCCTCTCCGGGCTGAGAGGCCCAAGATCAAAAGGGAGCTCCACATCATCATCCAAGTCGACGCCTACCGGAGGAGGCGAAGGAGGCGGCATGGTTTGTGCACGCCCGGATGAGGAAGGGGCTGTCGCCTTCTTCTTCTTAGCGGCCTTCATCAGCCTCTTCGCTGCCGTGGCCCTCGTGTGGCGCCCGGACCCCTCCAGGGTCAATTGAGGCCGCGTAGCCCTGCCGGGCCGGACCGGCTCGCCAGAGCCAGACCGCCCCAGGACTCGCCCTCTTCCCCTGGCTGGCGTCGAGCCCGCCACTACGCCCTCCTCCGACGATGACTCGTCGGCTGCGTCCTCGACAAGCGGAGCTCCGGTGTCGGCGCTGCTGGCCTCCTCGGTGGCCGCCGCCCGCAGGGTGAACTGCTCCTCCTCCGCGGCCATTGCGGCCTTGTCCTCCACGCCCCCGGTGCTGCCGGCCTCCATGGCAAGCTGTGCCTCCCTCGCCCTGGTGGCGATGTAGTCCAGCTCCGCCTGGGTGGTGTCCATGACAAGCCACTGCTCGGCGTCAGGATTGACGTACACCTCGATCAAGGTGTCGAAGAATTGCTGCACATCTGCATTCGACGGCTCCCTCCAGCTCGGGATGGGGCCGTGCGCATTGCAGTCCGACATCATGGCGATGATCTTGGACCGGCATGAATTATTGCACAACGGGACCACCCCCACTGGCAACTTGAAGAACGGCCGCTTGACGGCCTTGCCGACCTTTACGGCAACCCTTGCGGCCTTGCCGGTCCGCTCGACTTCGCCGTCGCGACCCACATCCAGCTGAAAGAGCCGCTGGCAGAAGTGGGCATGTGCCATCACCGTGAAGTTGTGGTCGAGGCTAGGGCGGAGCCGCATAATGTCAGCCGGATTTGTGAAAAGCCAAGCTGGCCTCCCCTTATTGTGCAACGGGGCGATCCGGCGGCGAATAAAGTCCGCCCTGATCATCTCAAGGGTGAGCCCAGCCCGGGTCAGCCGAAGAATCCTGGTGGTGAAGACAGTAAGCCTCCCGTCGGTGGCGTCGACATCACCCCAATCCCTGCCGCGGACCGGCAGCACACGGCGGACCTCGCAGAATTCCGGCGGGTCTTCGTCTTCAATCCAGCACCACCGGTCACGCCATTCTTCCCACCTCTCCTTCACGGCACCGTCCGGGTACGCATCCTTGGATCTTGGGATCCAGGTGGCGCAACCAGAGACGGCACCTCTCGTTTGGATTCAAGGATAGAAATAATGGCGGAAGAGCGCCGTGTTGGGCTGCACCCCGGCAAAGCCCTCGCAAAGATGCGCAAAGAAAGATATACACGCCACCGCATTCGGAGTAAAATCCAAGAGGCGAAAACCGAAGGTGTGCATGATGTCGCGGAAGAAATCGGAGAAAGGGGGGCATAACCCACAAGAAAAGTAATCAACGAAGAAGGGGTACCGATTTGGGGCAGGATCAGCGCAAGCGGCAGGAATGACGCGCGTCGCCGGGTGTCCCGAATCCTCTCCCCCCGTCTTCACTCCCCATAGGTGCTTGAAAGAGGCCCGGAGCTCATGAACATCAACCGTCGAGGGGAAGAAAAAGGCGGACTTCGTCTTGTCCCCCAACAGCGCACTCTCCGGCGGCTCCACGGTCCCAGAGCCCTTAGCCACCCCCTTGCCTTTGGCAAATTTGGGCGCCATGGCGGCCAAGAAGCCTAGAGGGTTGAGGAAAGGGGGTGGCAAAGCAGCGGCGGCGGGCGACAGCGAAAGCTTAGGAAGGAAGGAAGAGAGGGAACGACGGCTCTGAGATTGGAAAAGGCACGAGGGAAGAGGAGAAAGTGAGCAGCGCGCCCACGGTTATTCCTTCTTATGGGGGAAAAACGTGGGCCGCCTCCTTTCACATTAACTGTGATGTGACGCATGCCCACGAGAAGCAACCCCACGAATGCCGCCCACATCACACACGCCTCCCCATGCCACACCACGCCCGGGAAGCGTGGGAAGCACAGCACGCAAAGAGACTTACCGCGGTAAAAACCGCCCCGCCTGCCCGCGCACCATTTTTGGGCCTAGCCCAACGACGTGATTGCGCTTACGTGTGGCCCAGGCCCGGGGGCTCCTGTCGGTGTACAAAAAGAGGGGTACACTTCTTGTACCCCTATAACTGTGCACGCGTAGTCGGAGCCACGGGCACCACCACACTGAGCAAGGCAAGGGAGGTGAGCCAAGGTAAGGCCGAAGCTCAGGAGAAGCAGAACGACTCCAAGACCAAGACCACAAAGAGCAAAGGGGACGAAGCGGACCCCCCGGCAAGATCCTTGCCGGGAGGCGGTTTTAGCAAACCCGGCAAGACCCTTGCCGTGGTAGGTCACCCCACACCTACGGAGTAAGTCACCCTTGAGTCCACTGCCCCCATGGGGCAAGGATTCGGGAGACATCCCCGTGGTGGCATCCAGATCTTTGTGAAGACATTCAAGATCAGATACACCCTTTAGAAGATGATGATCCTTGGCGGGATCCCAACAAGGAGGACCACAAGACCCCCGGCAAGAGCCTTGCCGGGGATGACAGCAGGCACCACGGCAAGACCCTTGCCGGGGCCTCGGCAAGGCCCTTGCCAAGAACACCCGTAGGGCCACCATCAGGCCCACGCCAGTCAAACCTCCACCGCCGTTCGCATGCAGCTGCCGACCCAACCAGCTGGGCAGGCACCTGCGTGGCGGCATGCGGATCTTCGTGGAGACCCACCACTGTGCCACCTCAGGTGCTTGCCTGCCTACATGGCACCGCGGGCGCCGCTGGCCAGGGCGCGTGTTGACACGAGAGGGAGCGGCGACGGATGAGACAGGGCTCTCCCCTGTCCCCGATAAAGCAAGGACACCTGGGCAAGACGCATTAAATGCGCCTTGTCATGTAATGCGAGGGATAACCTCACATCACTGTACCCTTTCCACCTCATGTGTGCCACTGTGGCAACCCCTTTCCTATAAAAGGAGGCCCGAGGCGACCAGGAGGAGGATTCGGCTTTTTGGAGCTCCTCACGCCCAATAGCTAGCTCAAGAACACAGATATACAATCCACCGAAGTAGGAGTAGGGTTTTACGCATCCTCGCGGCCCGAACCTAGATAAATGAACCGTGTGCTATCTGTTCGATCCGCTCTTCTCACGACCCCGCGCCCCGCAACCGTAGTAGGGATTCTTGTGATCCCATAGGTGTCGTTCCCACCGACATCTTTGGCGCGCCAGGTAGGGGGCGCAGTTTTGAGAATCGGCTGTAGCAGTTAGCCCGGCACTCCTTCATCTTCGTGACCCTTGAAGAAGAAAGGTGGCCAAAAGATCGACACTCGAGCGATCGCAAATAGAAGCTAAGTTGCACTGAACCCTTATTTGTGCTACCTTTCTTATTTGAGGTTATTCCCCCCGGAGATATTTGCTTTGTATGAGAAACCTGCACGCCAGGGGGCTCTACCACGATCGGCAACGCCCTTGCCCTGTTTCGAGTCCGCTCAACAGCTCAAGCGGTTGCGTCGAGAATGGCAGAGTAGCCTTCCGCGATCAGCAACGCCCCCGATTCTGACTCGAGTCAAGCTCGACAGTTCGAGCGGCCACGTTCAGAATGGAAAGGTGGCTCGTCCGGTAGCACGCGTACTCAGCCGGCCATGGGGATCCGTCCCCAAAACGCTGCTAGGGGCTTCCGCACCGGCAAGCCTTCCCGATTGACGTAGGGCACGCATACAAAGAGGAATTGAACAGGGAAATAACATGCATGAAAATTAAGAGTACTTCAAAGTTATATTAGGTCACATCATAGCTGCGGTTCTAACTAAAGATAAAATTTGTCTTGGTCGGGAACCCGCAGCGGCGAAGAAGAACGGGATGCCTAATCCCGGCGCTGGCCTTCCACCCTCTTGATTTCGTCGATGAAGTCGGTGATGGGCTTGATGCGCTCCTTGAGCACCATGAGGTCAGCACCATCCGGCAAGCTCTTCATTGCGGCCGCGAAGTCAAGATCAGGATTCCAGTACGCCATCTTGGTGAGGACCTTGGTCACGACCCTCCGGCAAAGTTGCCGGGCCTCCTCGGCCAGCGTGGCCATCCCGTTGGAGTGAAGATAGGCCAAGGCTCCGAGGACGCCCTCGAAGAACTGGGTCAGCTTGGCGTTGACGGTCCCGCTGCGCTCGGGGGCGTACCTCACGTTTGGCAACCCCATGGTGGCCAATTGCGAGGTAACCCTGCCGATGATGACCTCCAGATGGATGATCCACCTGTTCTCACCCGCCACATATTCCTGGTGGGAGGCGGCCTCGTTCGCCCGCAGCTGCTTCTCCTCCTCGAGGCTCCTGGTCAAGGTCTCCTCCCGAGCCCTGCTCTCCGACAACATCTTCTCGAGATCCTCCAGCTTCAGCTTGAGGTCTCTGATGGAGTTCTGTGCGTCGGAGAGCTCCCCAGTCCTGCTGATGACTGCTCCTTGTGCCTCCACCAAGGCGCGGTTGAGCGTGCTCTTCTCGCCGGACAGCTTGAGGGCCTGCTCCTTCAGCTCGTCCCGCTCTGCTTCCAGCTCCTTCACCTTGCCGACATGGGCCAGAGCTTGGGAATCGAGTGCCCCTTTGTGCCTCTGCTCTAGCTCGCGAGTCCGCTGTGCGACAAGGGCCTCGAGCTCCTCATCCTTGCCGCGAAGCGTTGCGGCAAGCTTCGATTCACGCGCAGAGAGGTCCTCTTCTTGGGAATCCAAGGTGGCTTGATGCTGGTTCCGGGCGGCCTCGGCCGCGGCAGCCAAGTTCGCCGCCTTTTCCTAGGCCTGCTCGATGTCGTCCATCTTCATGGTGAGCTCCACATCGCGCTCGGCCAATTTCTCCTGAAAGGCCCTCTGCTCCTCGCGAGCCTAGTGGAACCAGGTCTGTGTCTCGGCAACGCGCGCCTTGAAGTCCACCTCCGCGTTGTCCACCATTGCCATCCTGGACTTGACCTTGTCCAGGCGAGCACGGTAGAGCGCTTGGAGCTTCCGGAAATTGGCCCCCATGGCACGGAAAAGCTGCTCTTCTGGAGAACCGTCGCCACCAATGCCCGGCTCATCAATCACCTCGAGCCTGGTGGCGGCAAGCACCTCGCCATCAAAAACTTCCCCTTCGGCGGGCGCCCGGCTTGACGCCCCTGGGAGGTGGACGAAGAGATCGTCGCCCACCTTCAGATATCTGCTGGGGCCCGAGCTTGAGGAGGAGGGAGGCTGGTCACCCACCACCTCTTCCTCAGCGGAGGCCTTGCCGGCCTCACCGACAGGTCCAACGCTGGCGCCCTCGGCAGAAGCCTCGCCGGTCGCCTTAGCGGCCCCCGCAGCGGCGTCCCCGGCGGCACCCTTGGCAGCTTCGTCGGCGGCGGCCTCGTCAGTATCTTTGGCGGCCTCCTCGGCGGCAATCCTGCTGGCCTCCGCCGCGGCCTCCTCAGCAATATCCCTGACAACAGTGTCCACATCCTCCATGTCTATTGAAGGAGGGCCTGGGCAGCAACGGGAGCAATGAAGCCAAGAAAAGAATAAGGGAAAAACAGAGACGAAGGACAGGCGACTCACCAGTGCCAGGCTGTGAAGCAGAAGTCCCCTCTCCGCCAGCATTTGGTGCCGTGGCAGAGCCACCAGCGCCCAAGTTCCCCTCTTTCTCCATGGGTGTGGGCTCCATGCCTGATGCCCTTGCCGGGGACGCCCCCCGCGGCGGCGTAGTCGATGGGGCTGGTGTGTTAGGAGTAGCCCTCTGTGGCTCCTCCTGCTGCCGCTCCCCTCCTGCAAGCCCGGCATGGTCAGCATCATAGCATCGAGCGCCTACCACATGTCGAGTAAGAAGAGGGTGACGAACTTACGCCGGGGGCTGCGCCGGGGGATGCTGTCCGGGCTGCTCAGCACCACCAGTGGTGTCTTTGAATCCCCAGCCGGGGGCTGGCTGCTCGCCGAGGTCCTCGCCCTCTTCACCCTCTGGGCCAACGTCTCTGCCTCCCTACGGAAGAAAAAATGGATCAAGACAAGCGACCCAATTCGAGGAAATGGAAATGACAGTAAGGAACGGAGAACTTACTCGTCATTCGTCTCCTCCTCGTCCACTAGTTTCCTTTTCCTCTCCGGGCTGAGAGGCCCGAGATCAAAAGGGAGCTCCACATCATCATTCGAGTCGACGCCTGCCGGAGGAGGCGAAGGAGGCGGCGTGGTTTGTGCGCGCCCGGATGAGGAAGGGGCTGTCGCCTTCTTCTTCTCAGCGGCCTTCATGAGCCTCTTCGCTGCCATGGCCCTCGTGTGGCGCCCGGACCCCTCCAGGGTCAATTAAGGCCGCGTAGCCCTGCCGGGCCGGACCGGCTCGCCGGAGCCAGACCGCCGCAGGACTCGCCCTCTTCCCCTGGCTGGCGTCGAGCCCGCCGCCACGCCCTCCTCCGACGACGACTCGTCGGCCGCGTCCTTGACAAGCGGAGCTCCGTTGTCGGCGCTGCTGGCCTCCTCGGTGGCCACCGCCCACAGGGTGAACTGCTCCTCCTCCGCGGCCATTGCGGCCTTGTCCTCCACGCCCTCGGCGCTGCCGGCCTCCATGGCAAGCTGTGCCTCCCTCGCCCTGGTGGCAATGTAGTCCAGCTCCGCCTGGGTGGTGTCCATGACAAGCCACTGCTCGGTGTCAGCATTGACGTACACCTTGATCAAGGTGTCGAAGAATTGCTGCACATCTGCGTTCGACGGCTCCCTCCAGCTCGGGACGGGGCCGTGCACATTGCAGTCCGGCATCATGGTGATGATCTCGGACTGGCATGAATTATTGCACAACGAGACCACCCCCGCTGGCAACTTGAAGAACGGCCGCTTGACGGGCTTGCCGACCTTTACGGCAACCCTTGCAGCCTTGCCGGTCCGCTCAACTTCGCCATCGCGACCCACATCCAGTTGAAAGAGCCGCTAGCAGAAGTGGGCATGTGCCATCACCGTGAAGTTGTGGTCGAGGCCAGGGCGGAGCCGCATAATGTCAGCCGGATTCGTGAAAAGCCAGGATGGCCTCCCCTTATTGTGCAACGGGGCGATCCGGCGGCGAATAAAGTCCGCCCCGATCATCTCAAGGGTGAGCCCAGCCCGGGTCAGCCGAAGAATCCTGGTGGTGGCGACAGTAAGCCTCCCGTCGGTGGCGTTGACCTCACCCCAATCGCTGCCGCGGACCGGCGGCACACAGCGGACCTTGCAGAATTCCGGCGGGTCTTCGTCTTCAATCCAGCACCACCAGTCACGCCATTCTTCCCACCTCTCCTTCACGGCACTGTCTGGGTACGCATCCTTGGATCTTGGGATCCAGGTGACGCAACCAGAGACGGCACCTCCCGTTTAGATTCAAGGATAGAAATAATGGCGGAAGAGCGCCGTGTTGGGCTGCACCCCGACAAAGCCCTCGCAAAGATGTGCAAAGAAAGACATACACGCCACCGCATTCGGAGTAAAATCCAAGAGGAGAAAACCAAAGGTGTGCATGATGTCGCGGAAGAAATCGGAGAGAGCGGGGCATAACCCGCAAGAAAAGTAATCAACGAAGAAGGGGTACCGATTTGGGGCAGGATCAGCGCAAGCAGCAGGAATGACGTGTGTCGCCGGGTGTCCCGAATCCTCTCCCCCCGTCTTCACTCCCCATAGGGGCTTGAAAGAGGCCCGGAGCTCATGAACATCAAGCATCGAGGGGAAGAAAAGGGCAGACTTCGTCTTGTCCCCCAACAGCGCGCTCTCCGGCGGCTCCACGGTCCCAGAGCCCTTAGCCACCCCCTTGCCCTTGGCAAATTTGGGTGCCATGGCGATCGAGAAGTCTAGAGGGTTGAGGAAAGGGGGTGGCAAAGCAGCGCCGGCGGGCGACAGCGAAAGCTTAGGAAGGAAGGAAGAGAGGGAACGGTCGCTCTGAGATTGGAAAAGGCACGAGGGAAGAGGAAAATGTGAGCAGCGCGCCCACGGTTATTCCTTCTTACGGGGGAAAAACGCGGGCCGCCTCCTTTCACATTAACTGTGATGTGACGCATGCCCGCGGGAAGCAACCCCACGCATGCCGCCCACGTCACACTCGCCTCCCCACGCCGCGCCACGCGCGGGAAGCATGGGAACCACAACGTGCGAAGAGACTTACCGCGGTAAAAACTGCCCCGCCTGCCCGCGCACCGTTTTTGGGCCTAGCCCAACGACACGATTGCGCTTACGTGTGGCCCAGGCCCGGGGGCTCCTGTCGGTGTACAAAAAGAGGGGTACACTTTTTGTACCCCTATAACTGTGCACGGGCAGTCGGAGCCACGGGCACCACCACACTGAGCAAGGCAAGGGAGGTGAGCCAAGGTAAGGCCGAAGCTCAGGAGAAGCAGAACGACGCCAAGACCAAGACCACGAAGAGCAAAGGGGACGAAGCGGACCCCCTCGGCAAGATCCTTGCCGGGAGGCGGTTTTAGCAAACCCGACAAGACCCTCGCCGTGGCAGCTTGCCCCACACCTACGGAGTAAGTCACCCTTGAGTCCACTGCCCCCATGGGGCAAGGATTCGGAGACATCCCCGTGGTGGCATCCAGATCTTTGTGAAGACATTCAAGATCAGATACACCCTTTAGAAGATGATGATCCTTGGCGAGATCCCAGCCAAGGAGGACCACAAGGCCCCTGGCAAGAGCCTTGCCGGGGATGACAGCAGGCGCCACAGCAAGACCCTTGCCGGGGCCTCGGCAAGGCCCTTGCCAAGAACACCCGTAGGGCCACCATCAGGCCCACGCCAGTCAAACCTCCACCGCCGTTCGCATGCAGCTGCCGACCCAACCAGCTGGGCAGGCACCTGCGTGGAGGCATGCGGATCTTTGTGGAGACCCAGCACTGCGCCACCTCAGCTGCCTGCCTGCCTACAAGGCATCGCGGGCGCCGCTGGCCAGGGCGCGTGTTGACACGAGAGGGAGCGGCGACGGACGAGACAGGGCTCTCCCCCGTCCCCGATAAAGCAAGGACACCTAGGCAAGACGCATTAAATGCGTCTTGTCATGTAATGCAAGGGATAACCTCACATCACTGTACCCTTTCCACCTCCTGTGTGCCACTGTGGCAACCCCTTTCCTATAAAAGGAGGCCCGAGGCGACCAGGAGGAGGATTCGGCTTTTTGGAGCTCCTCATGCCCCATTGCTAGCTCAAGAACACAGATATGCAATCCACCGAAGCAGGAGTAGCGTTTTACGCATCCTCGCGTCCCGAACCTGGATAAACGAACCTGTGCTATCTGTTTGATCCGCTCTTCTCACGACCCCGCGCCCTGCAACCATAGTAGGGATTCTTGTGATCCCATAGGTGTCGTTCCCACCGACATCTTTGGCGCGCCAGGTGGGGGGCACAGTTGTGAGAATCGGCTTTAGCAGTTAGCCCGGCACTCCTTCATCTTCGTGACCCTTGAAGAAGAAAGGAGGCCAGAAGATCGACACCCGAGCGATCGCAAACAGAAGCTAAGTTGCACTGAACCCTTATTTGTGCTACCTTTCTTATTTGAGGTTATCCCCCCGGAGATATTTGCTTTGTATGAGAAACCTGCACGCCAGGGGGCTCTACCACGTTCGGCAACGCCCTTGCCCTGTTTCGAGTCCGCTCAACAGCTCAAGCGGCTGCATCGAGAATGGCAGAGTAGCCTTCCGCGATCAGCAACGCCCCCGATTCTGACTCGAGTCAAGCTCGACAGTTCAAGCGGCCGTGTTCAGAACGGAAAGGTGGCTCGTCCGGTAGCACGTGTACCCGGCCGGCCATGGGGATCCGTCCCCAAAATGCCGCTAGGGGCTTCCGCGCCGGCAAGCCTTCCCGATTGACGTAGGGCACGCATACAAAGAGGAATTGAACGGGGAAATAACATGCATGAAAATTAAGAGTACTTCAAAGTTATATTACATCACATCATAGCTGCGGTTCTAACTAAAGATAAAATTTGTCTTGGTCGGGAACCCGTAGCGGCGAAGAAGAACGGGATGCCTAATCCCGGCACTGGTCTTCCACCCTCTTGATTTCGTTGATGAAGTCGGTGATGGGCTTGATGCGCTCCTTGAGCACCGTGAGGTCAGCACCATCCGGCAAGCTCTTCATCGTGGCCGCGAAGTCAAGATCGGGATTCCAGTATGCCATCTTGGTGAGGACCTTGGTCACGACCCTCCGGCAAAGTTGCCGGGCCTCCTCGGCCAGCGTGGCCATCCCGTTGGAGTGAAGATAGGCCAAGGCTCCGAGGACGCCCTCGAAGAACTGGGTCAGCTTGGCGTTGACGGTCCCGCTGCGCTCGGGGGCGTACCTCACGTTTGGCAACCCCATGGTGGCCAATTGCGAGGTAACCCTGCCGGCGACGACCTCCAGATGGCTGATCCACCTGTTCTCACCCGCCACATATTCTTGGTGGGAGGCGGCCTCGTTCGCCCGCAGCTGCTTCTCCTCCTCGAGGCTCCTGGTCAAGGTCTCCTCCCGAGCTCTGCTCTCCGACAACATCTTCTCGAGATCCTCCAGCTTTAGCTTGAGGTCTTTGATGGAGTTCTGCGAGTCGGAGAGCTCCCCAGTCCTGCTGATGACTGCTCCTTGCGCCTCCACCAAGGCGCGGTTGAGCGTGCTCTTCTCGCCGGAAAGCTTGAGGGCCGGCTCCTTCAGCTCGTCCCGCTCTGCTTCCAGCTCCTTCACCTTGCCGGCATGGGCCAGAGCTTGGGCATCGAGTGCCCCTTTGTGCCTCTGCTCCAGCTTGCGAGTCCGCTGCACGACAAGGGCCTCGAGCTCCTCATCCTTGCCGCGAAGCGTTGCGGCAAGCTTTGCTTCACACGCAGAGAGGTCCTCTTCCTGGGAATCCAAGGTGTCTTGATGCTGGTTCCGGGCGGCCTCGGCCGCGGCAGCCAAGTTCGCAGCCTTTTCCTGGGCCTTCTCGATGTCGGCCATCTTCATGGTGAGCTCCATATCGCGCTCGGCCAATTTCTACTGAAAGGCCCTCTGCTCCTCGCGAGCCTGGCGGAACCAGGTCTGCGTCTCGGCAATGCGCGCCTTGAAGTCCACCTCCGCGTTGTCCACCGTTGCCATCCTGGACTTGACCTTGTCCAGGCGAGCACGGTAGAGCACTTGGAGCTTCCGGAAATTGGCCCCCATGGCACGGAAAAGCTGCTCTTCTGGAGAACCGTCGCCACCAACGCCCGGCTCATCAATCACCTCGAGCTCGGTGGCGGCAAGCACCTCACCGTCAAAAAATTCCCTTTTGGCGGGCGCCCGGCTTGACGCCCCTAGGAGGTGGACGAAGAGATCGTCGCCCACCTTCAGATATCTGCCGGGGCCCGAGTTTGAGGAGGAGGGAGGCTGGTCACCCACCACCTCTTCCTCGGCGGAGGCCTTGCCGGCCTCACCGGCAGGTCCAACGCTGGCGCCCTCGGCAGAAGCCTCGCCGGTCGCCTTGGCGGCCCCCGCAACGGCGTCCCCGGCAGCACCCTTGGCGGTTTCGTCGGCGGCAGCCTCATCAACATCTTTGGCGGCCTCCTCGGCGGCAATCCTGCTGGCCTCCGCCGTGGCCTCCTCAGCAAAATCCTAGACAACAGTGTCCACGTCCTCCATGTCTGTTGAAGGAGGGCCTGGGCAGCAACGGGAGCAATGAGGCCAAGAAAAGAATAAGCGAAAAACAGAGACGAAGGACAGGCGACTCACCAGTGCCAGGCTGTGAAGCAGAAGTCCCCTCTCCGCCAGCATTTGGCGCCGTGGCAGAGCTACCAGCGCCCAAGTTCCCCTCTTCCTCCATGGGTGTGGGCTCCGTGCCTGATGCCCTTGCTGGGGACGCCCCCCATGGCGGCGTAGTCGATGGGGGTGGTGTGTTAGGAGTAGCCCTCTGTGGCTCCTCCTGCTGCCGCTCCCCTCCTGCAAACCCGGCAAGGTCAGCATCATAGCATCGAGCGCCTACCACATGTCGAGTAAGAAGAGGGTGACGAACTTACGCCGGGGGCTGCGCCGGGGGATGCTGTCCGTGCTGCTCAGCACCACCAGTGGTGTCTTTGAAGCCACAGCCGGGGGCTGGCTGCTCGCCGAGGTCCTCGCCCTCTTCACCCTCTGGGCCAACGTCTGTGCCTCCCTACAGAAGCAAAAATGGATCAAGATAAGCGACCCAATTCGAGGAAATGGAAATGACAGTAAGGAACGGAGAACTTACTCGTCATCCGTCTCCTCCTCTTCCACTAGTTTTCTTTTCCTCTCCGGGCTGAGAGGCCCGAGATCAAAAGGGAGCTCCACATCATCATCCGAGTCGACGCCTGCCGGAGGAGGCAAAGGAGGCGGCAGGGTTTGTGCGCGCCCGGATGAGGAAGGGGCTGTCGCCTTCTTCTTCTCAGCGACCTTCATCAGCTTCTTCGCTGTCGTGGCCCTCGTGTGGCGCCCGGACCCCTCCAGGGTCAATTGAGGCCGCGTAGCCCCGCTGGCAACTTGAAGAACGGCCCCTTGACAGCCTTGCCGACCTTTATGGCAATCCTTGTGGCCTTGCCTGTCTGCTCGACTTCGCCGTCGCGACCCACATCCAGCTGAAAGAGCCGCTGGCAGAAGTGGGCATGTGCCATCACCGTGAAGTTGTGGTCGAGGCCAGGGCGGAGCCGCATATTGTCAGCCAGATTCATGAAAAGCCAGGCTGGCCTCCCCTTATTGTGCAACGGGGCGATCCGGCGGCGCATAAAGTCCGCCCCGATCATCTCAAGGGTGAGCCCAGCCCGGGTCAGCCGAAGAATCCTGGTGGTGGCAACAGTAAGCCTCCCGTCGGTGGCATCGACATCACCCCAATCGCTGCCATGGACCGGCGGCATACGGCACACCTTGCAGAATTCCGGCGGGTCTTTGTCTTCAATCCAGCACCACTGGTCACGCCATTCTTCCCACCTCTCCTTCACGGCACCGTCCGGGTACGCATCCTTGGATCTTGGGATCCAGGTGACGCAACCAGAGACGGCACCTCCCGTTTGGATTCGAGGATAGAAATAATGGCGAAAGAGCGCCGTGTTGGGCTGCACCCCGGCAAAGCCCTCGCAAAGATGCGCAAAGAGAGACATACACGCCACCGCATTCGGAGTAAAATCCAAGAGGCGAAAACCGAAGGTGTGCATGATGTCGGGGAAGAAATCGGAGAAAGGGGGGCATAACCCGCAAGAAAAGTAATCAACGAAGAAGGGGTACCGATTTGGGGCAGGATCGGCGCAAGCGGCAGGAATGACGCGCGTCGCCGGGTGTCCCGAATCCTCTCCCCCCGTCTACGGACTAAACCCTCCGGTTTATATACACACACCGAAAGGACCTAGGGTTGTACATAGTTGGTTAGTGGGGGAAGGAACTAACATATCCGGACACCAATCTTGCCATCCACGCATAGGGGAGTCCCATCCGGACGCGGGGGAAAGTCTTCTACTTGTATCCCCACAGCCCATCAGTCCGGCCCATATCGAATTACCCGGACACACGAGGACCCCTTAATACAGAACTCCCTTAGGCGCGCCCTCCGTCCTTGTGGCCGCCTCCTGGCTTCTCTGACCTGCACTCCAAGTCCTCTGGAAGTCTTTTGGTCCAAGGAAAATCATCGCGAAAGTTTTATTCCATTTGGACTCCGTTTGATATTACTTTTCTGTGAAACTCTGAAACAAGGAAAAAACAGAAACTGGCACTGGCTCTAGGTTAATAGGTTAGTCCCAAAAATAATATAAAATAGCATAATAATGGATATAAAACATCCAAAACAGATAATATAATAGCATGGAACAATAAAAAATTATAGATACATTGGATACGTATCAAGCATCCCCAAGCTTAAGTCCTGCTCATCCTCGAGTAGGAAAATGATAAAACATATATATTTTATGTGGAATGCTACCTAACATATTCATCCATGTAATTTTATCACTTGTGGCATGAATGTTCACATCCGTATGATTCAAAACAAAAGTTTAATATTTACATAAAAACAATAATACTTCAAGCATACTAACAAGGCAATTATGTGTTCTCAAAATAACATGGCCAAAGAAAGCTTATCCCTACAAAATCATATAGTCTGGCTATGCTCCATCTTCATCACACAAAATATTTAAATCAAGCACAACCCCAATGACAAGCCAAGCAATTGTTTCATACTTTTGATGTTCTCAAACTTTTTCAACTTTCACGCAATACATGAGCGTGAGCCATGGTCATAGCACTATAGGGGGAATAGACGATGGTTGTGGAGAAGAAAAAAAGAAGGAGATAGTCTCACATCAACTAGGCATATCAACGGGCTATGGAGATGCCCATCAATATATATTAGTGAGTGAGTAGGGATTGCCATGCAACGGATGCACTAGAGCTATAAGTTTATGAAACGTAAAAAGAAAATAAGTGGGTGTGCATCCAACTTGCTTGCTCACGAAGACCTAGGGAAATTTGAGGAAGCCCATCATTGGAATATACAAGCCAAGTTCTATAATGACAAATTCCCACTAGTATATGAAAGTGACAATATAGGAGACTCTCTTATCATGAAGATCATGGTGCTACTTTGAAGCATAAGTGTGGTAAAAGGATAGTAGCATTGCCCCTTCTCTCTTTTCTCTCAATTATTTTCTAAAAAATTATTAGGACCTTCTCTCATTTTTTGGCCTCTTTTTTCGTCCGGAGTCTCATCCCGACTTGTGGGGGAATCATAGTCTCCATCATCCTTTCCTCACATGGGACAATGCTCTAATAATGAAGATCATCACACTTTTATTTACTTACAACTCAAGAATTACAACTCGATACTTAGAACAAAATATGACTCTATGTGAATGCCTCCGGCGGTCTACCGGGATGTGCAATGAATCAAGAGTGACATGTATGAAAGAATTATGAATGGTGGCTTTCCCACAAATACGATGTCAACTACATGATCATGCATAGCAATATGACAATAATGGAGCGTGTCATAATAAACGGAATGGTGGAAAGTTTCATGGCAATGTATCTCAGAATGGCTATGGAATTACCCTAATAGGTAGGTATGGTGGTTGTTTTGAGGAAAGTATATGGTGGGTTTATGGTACCAGCGAAAGTTGCGCGGCACAAGAGAGGCTAGCAAAGGTGGAAGGGTGAGAGTGCGTATAATCCATGGACTCCACGTTAGTCAGAAAGAACTCATATACTTATTGCAAAAATCTATTAGTTATCGAAACGAAGTATTGCGCGCATGCTCCTAGGGGGATAGATTGGTAGGAAAAGACCATCACTCGTCCCCGACTGCCACTCATAAGGAAGACAATCAATAAATAAATCATGCTCCGACTTCATCACATAACGGTTCACCATACGTGCATGCTACGGGAATCACAAACTTTAGCACAAGTATTTCTCAACTTCACAACTACTCACTAGCATGACTATAATATCACCATCTTTCATATCTCAAAACAATCATAAGGAATCAAACTTCTCATAGTATTCAATTCACTTTATATGAAAGTTTTTATTATATACCTCTTGGATGCCTATCATATTAGGACTAAATTTATAACCATAGCAAATTACCATGTTGTTTAGGGACTCCCAAAATAATATAAGTGACGCACAAGAGTTCATAAATTTCTATAAAATGAAACCACTGTCGTGCTCTAAAAAGATATAAGTGAAGCACTAGAGCAAAATTGGCTAGCTCAAAAGATATAAGTGATGCACAAAGAGTATTCTAATAAATCACGATTCATGCGTGTCACTCTCAAAAAGTGTGTACAGCAAGGATGATTGTGGCAAACTAAAAAGCAAAGACTCAAATCATACAAGACGCTCTAAGCAAAACACATATCATGTGGTGAATAAAAATATAGCCTCAAGTAAAGTTACCTATAGACGAAGACGAAAGAGGGGATGCCTTCCGGGGCATCCCCAAGCTTAGGCTCTTGGTTGTCCTTGAATATTACCTTGGGGTGCCTTGGGAATCCCCAGCTTAGGCTTTGGCCACTCCTTATTCCATAGTCCATCAAATCCTTACCCAAAACTTCAAAACTTCACAACACAAAACTCAACAGAAAATCGCATAATCTTTGTTAGTATAAGAAAACAAATGACCACTTTTGGTATTGTTGTGAACTCATTCCTTATTTATATAGGTGTAATATCTACTGTATTCCAACTTTTCCATGGTTCATAACTCCCTGATACAAGCCATAGATACATCAAATAAGCAAACAACACATAGAAAACAGAATCTGTCAAAAACAGAACAGTCTGTAGCAATCTGGAGATTTCGAATAGTTCTGTAACTCCAAAAAATTTGAAAAAATTGGAAGACCTAAGCAATTTGTGTATAAATATTTTTCAAAAAGAATCTGTATTTTATCGCGCTTCTACTAAAAAGGAAAATTAATTTCTTGAGTGCAAAAGTTTCTATTTTTCAGCAAAACCAAATCAACTCTCACCGTAAGCTATCCCAAAGGTCTTACTTGGAACAAACACTAATTAAAAAAAACCACATATAACCATAGGCTAGATAAATTATTTAATGAAACAGAAAGGAAATAAATTGGGCTGTCTCCCAACAAGCGCTTTTCTTTAAAGCCTTTTAGCTAGGCATTCATAATTTTAATGATGCTCACATGAAAGATAGAAATTGAAGCACGAAGAGAGCATCCTGTAGCATGTGAAAAACAAGTTTAAGTCTAACATACTTCCTATGCATAGGCATTATATAAGCAAACAAATTATGAAGACAAGCAAAAACTAGCATATGCAAGGAAGAAGAAAGAAAACAATAGCAATCTCAACATAACGAGAGGTAATTTAGTAACATGAAAATTTCTACAACCATATTTTCCTCTCTCATAATAATTACATGTAGGGTCATAATCAAATTCAACAATATAACTATCACATAAAATATTCTCAACATGATCCACATGCATGCAAAGTTGACACTCTTCCAAAATAGTGGGATTATCATAAAATAAAGTCACGACCTCTCCAAACCCACTTTTATAAAAAAAAGTCATAGGACTTATTAATCTCCAAAGTAGTGGGATAATTATTTCCTAAAGTTGTCACTCTTTCAAACCCATGTTCAATATTATAGCAAACATATTCATCATGAGGCTTAAATAAATTTTCAAGATCATAAGAAGCATTATCATCCCAATCATGGTCATTGCAACAAGTAGTGGACATAGCAAAACTAGCATCCCCAAGCTTAGGGATTTGCATATCATTAGTACAACTGACATTAATAGAATTTATAGTAAAACCATTGCAATCATGCTTTTCATCCAAGGAACTATCGTGAATCACTTCATAAATTTCTTCTTTTAGCACTTCATCACAATTTTCAAATTCACGAATTTCAAGCCAAACCTCATAAAGATAATCCAGTGCACTCAAATCACTAGAATTTGGTTGATCATAATTGGATCTATTAAAAAGATTAGCAAGTGTATGAGGATCCATAAACCTTTAGAAAGCGAAGATGCAAGAAAAAAGAAGGCACATGGTAACACAAGCAAACGAAAGATCGAACGGAAGAGGGGCGAAGAAAAAGGCAAAACTTTTCTAAAATCGTTTTAGAAGTGGGGTAGAGGAAAACGAGAGGCGAATGGTGAATACTGTGATGCAAGGGATGAGAGTTTATGATGGGTACTTGGTATGTCTTGGCTTGTCGTAGATCTCGCCGGCAACAGCGCCATAAATTGGCAAGTTGACGGGAAACAAATCTTGACTTGACTTGGCGTAAATCTCCCCAGAAACGTCGCCAGAAATTCTTCCTGCTACTTCTTGAGCTTGCATTGGTTTTTCCCTTGAAGAGGAAAGGGTGATGCAGCAAAGTAGAGTAAGTATTTCCCTCAGTTTTGAGAACCAAGGTATCAATCCAGTAGGATACAACGCTCAAGTCACCGAATACCTGCACAAACAAACACCAACTTGCACCCCACACGATAAAGGGGTTGTTAATCCCTTACGGCTATTTGCAAAGTGAGATCTGATAGAGATGGATAAATGGTAAAGTAATATTTTTGGTATTTTTGGTTTATGGAACAGAAATTAAAGAAACTAAAACAGCAGATTGGAAACTTATATGATGGAAAATAGAAGATTATTTGATGGAAAATAGACCCGGGGGCCATAAGTTTCACTAGAGGCTTCTCTCAAGATAGAAAATATTACAGTGGGTAAACAAATTACTTCCGAGGAATTGATAGAAAAGCGCAAAGTTATGATGATATCTAAGGCAGTGATCATGAATATAGGCATCATGTCCGTATCAAGTAGACCGACTCCTGCCTGCATCACAACTATTACTCCACACATCGACTGACTCCTGCCTGCATCTAGAGTACAAAGTTCACGAAGAATAGAGTAACACATTAAGTAATATGACATGATGTGGCGGGATAAACTCAAGCAATATGATGAAAACACCATCTTGTTATCCTCGATGGTAACAATACAATACATGCCTTGCTGCCCCTACTGTCACTGGGAAAGCACACCGCAAGATTGAACCCAAAGCTAAGCACTTCTCCCATTGCAAGAAAAACCAATCCAGTTGGCCAAACTAAATCGATAGTTCAAAGAGACTTGCAAAGGTATCAAATCATGCATATAAGAATTTAGAGGAGATTCATATAACATTCATAGATAAGCTGATCATAAAACCGCAGTTCATCGGATCTCGGCAAACACACTGCAAAAGAGTATTACATCGAATAGATCTCCAAGAACATCGAGGATAACATGGTATTGAGAATCAAAGAGAGAGAAGAAGCCATCTAGCTACTAGCTATGGACCCGTAGGTCTGTGGTAAACTACTCCCGCTTCATCAGAGAGGCGATGGTGTTGATGTAGAAGCCCTCCGTGATCGAATCCACCTCCGGCAGAACACCGGAAAAGGCCCCTAGATGGGATCTCACGGGTACAGAAGGTTGCAGCGGTGGAAAAGTGTTTTTGTGGCTCTCCTGGTTGGTTTGGGAATATTTGAGAATATATAAGCGAAAGAAATAGGTCAGTGGAGTCACGAGGGCCGCACAAGGGTGGGCGCACGCCCTCCGTCCTTGTGGCCGCCTTGTGGCTTCTCTGACTTGCGCTCCAAGTCCTCTCGATGTCTTCTGGTCCAAGGAAAATCATCGTGAAAGTTTTAGTCCGTTTGGACTCCATTTGATATTCCTTTTCTGCGAAACTCTAAAACAAGGAAAAACAGAAACTGGCACTGGGCTCTAGGTTAATAGGTTAGTCCCCAAAAGAATATAAAATATCATAATATGCATAGAAAACATCCAAAACAGATAATATAATAGCATGGAACAATCAAAAATTATAGATACATTGGAGACGTATTAGGGCTCCTACCGGTGCAACAAACATGTGCAATTGTTGACCAGACCTATACACAGGCGTGCTGGCATCGCACATCCGATCACAAGCATGTAAAGCAAAGTCAAGACAAAGGATCCGCTCTCTGTGAGATCAAGGAGCAAATCAAGATGACCAAGTTAACATGCAAGACAGTAAGGTGTCACCTTGGGAAGGCCTCCCTTGCCGGGCAGGAGAGCCCGGCCAGGTCAAGGCCACCCCAAGGACAAGTCCAAGATTGCCCTGGCAGGCTTGTCGGGACCGCCAAGAGCAGGAAATCCTGCCAAGGCACCACCGCTCCACCACACAACAAAACAAGTCACTTGTCAATGCGGTGTCGAGCCCCGAGATGATTAAGTGGCCTCCACTAAGCACGTGGTAGCCCGTTGGAAGACAGATTACAATCATATGACACCCATCTAGAGGCGTGTCAAACAGATAACCATAAGAGGATTATGCGGCACTGCAAGCTTGCCGGGCTTCACCCTCCACATGACACCTAGCACTGCATTTAATGCACTTTGTCCTAACTACCAGATTTAGGTATGATAACACTGTTAGCTATCTAATCATTAGATAAAGACTATTTTTCCACTGTGGTTACCCCTTGAGCTATAAAAGGAGCCCCAAGGCAACTGTTGGATTTCGGGCTCCGGCAAAACCCTTGAGGTTCGAACACTGGGTGTGCACGAAGATCTTTCCCCCCAGCTCACACTCTCGCAACGATCTCAGAACCTAACTCGCCAAACCCGAAGAACAAAGGACACAGGGGATATACTGGTTCGGGCCACCGGTGTGGTGTAATACCCTACTCCAGTGGGATGTGGTGGATTGCCTCTTGTGCTGAGGATGAACAAGTACAAGGGAAGAATAGTCTCCTGAGGAGAGGTGTTCTTGGGCTCGATGAGCTTGTGTGGTTGAGGATGGAATGGATCCGATCCAAGATGAGTTTGTGTGGTTGAGGATGGAATGGATCCGATCCAAGATCAGTTTGTGTGGTTGAGGATGGAATGGATCCGATCCAAGATCAGTTGCCTCCTACTGTGGTGGCTAGTCCTATTTATAGAGGCCCTGGTCCTCTTACCAAATGTAGGTGGGAAGGGATCCAACAACGGCCAAATTTGAAGGGAGACAACTAGTACAAGTTATCCTGACAAAAGGTGGTCTTTGTCTGCCAAAGGCTCTGGTGGTGATGCCGTCCTGGGCTCCACGGTGACCTCCGTCCTGCCGTCCTACTGGTCTTTGTCTTGTTGCACCGATATGGAAACCTTTGCCTGATGCCGCGGGACTCCTTGCCTGCGCCTGCCCCTTTAGCACCAAAGAGGAAACGAGGACGCTGCGCGCACTGGCGCCGCCTGGTGCCCGCCCAGCCTTGGTCGTCATGGCTTGCGTCACAAGAACCTCGCAAGGTGCCCCTCACCTTGATCTCTCTGCCCCTCACGAGCCAGCCTAGTGAGGCCGCCCCCGAGGAGGTCTTGTGTCGTCCGCCTCGCGAGGCTTGGCCCCTCACGAGGGTCTTGAGTGTTTTCTGGTGAAGATGGGTCGTACAGGCCCGCTGGTGGAGCCATGCCGTGGGCCGCAGGCAGGCAAGTCTAGGGACCCCCGTTCCCAGGACGCAATAGTAGCCCCCGGGCCCAAGACGCGCTAGGACTTGGCTTCGAGGCGAAGCCAAGGGGCAAGTGCGGAGCGCCACGGGCCCCAACAGCCTACGGCCTCGGTTGACGTGTGGCGACTGATGGGACGTGGGCGTCTCCGCTTCCCCACGCTGCCTCGGCAACTGCCCGGCTGACCAAAGGTTGGCACGGGTTGTGCTGCCCTAGAGGGGGTTGTCGGTGTCAAAACCGGCGGATCTCGGGTAGGGGGTCCCGAACTATGCGTCTAGGCCGGATGGTAACAGGAGGCAGGGAACACGATGTTTTACCCAGGTTCGGGCCCTCTTGATGGAGGTAAAACCCTACGTCCTGCTTGATTAATATTGATGATATGGGTAGTACAAGAGTAGATCTACCACGAGATCAAGGAGGCTAAACCCTAGATGCTAGCCTACGGTATGATTGTTGTATATGGAGTTGATTGCCTATGGACTACAACCCTCCGGTTTATATAGACACCGGATAGGGTTAGGGTTACATAGAGTCAGTTATAATGGTAGGAGATCTTGAATATCCGCATCGCCAAGCTTGCCTTCTACGCCAAGGAAAGTCCCATCCGGACACGGGACGAAGTCTTCAATCTTGTATCTTCATAGTCCTGGAGTCCGGCTGAAGGTATAGTCCGGCTACCCGAACACCCCCTAATCCAGGACTCCCTCAGTAGCCCCTGAACCAGGCTTCAATGACGACGAGTCCGGCGCGCAAATTGTCTTCAGCATTGCAAGGCGGGTTCCTCCTCCAAGTCCTTCATAGAAGATTGTAAACACCAAGAGTAGTGTCCGGCTCTGCAAAATAAGCTTCCACATATCGCCATAGAGAGAATGATATTAACACAAATCAAAACTGCTGACGTATTCCGTAGTGTGTCATCACACTACGGCCAAGTCCTTTACTCGAATCGTTTTTACTCTTCCACCTCAGCATGTTTTGCGAGGCGGTTTCCTTGGCACGTCTTGTCAAAGCAGAGATCGTGTACCCCCCTTTACGGGATCCTCATCAATACGGACGTGGGTAACCCAACCGCGCCATTTATCACGGTGCTTGGGAGGCAAGCGAGTTTTACTAGGCTGGTGGGGACGCACAACCGCATCCGCCCGTATAAGGGGATAAGGATCCACCCTTTTACCTACGCCTTCTTCCTCCTTTGCCTATCCATCTCCTGCGCACTCACGCTCCAGCGCCCAAGCCCGCACTTCCCACCTCAACCTTCTCCAGCAATGTCCGGAGTGGGAGGCAAGTGGATGGCCTCCTCCGCTACGGAGGGCCAAGTCAAGAAGATAAGGAAGGCCGGATACCTGTCTAAGGACATCGCGCACCGGCTTCCCGAAAAGGGGCAGCTTCTCCCCACCCCAAGGCCCCATGAGAGGGTAGTATTTCTTCCCCACTTCCTCCACGGACTGGGTTTTCCACTCCACCCATTTGTCCGGGGGCTCATGTTCTACTACGGCCTGGATTTCCACGATCTGGCCCCGAACTTCATCCTCAACATCTCGGCGTTTATCGTCATGTGCGAGGCTTTCCTCCGCGTCCGCCCTCATTTCGGCCTCTGGCTCAAGACCTTCAACGTCAAGCCCAAGGTGGTGCGCGGCAGCCAGGCGGAGTGCGGAGGCACCATGGCGGGCAAGATGGCCAACGTCCTATGGTTCGAGGGCTCTTTTGTGGAGACCCTAAAGGGGTGGCAATCCGGGTGGTTTTACATCACCGAGCCACGCGATCTGAAATGGACCGCAGCCCCCGAGTTCCGATCCGGACCCCCCACGCGGCTTATGTCCTGGAAAGAGACGGGCCTGTCATGGGGTGACGAAAAAGAGGTGACCGGATTGCAAACATGCATCCAGTCCCTGGTGAACAAGCCAATCCGGCTTGTTAATGTAATCCAGGTTATGCTCGTCCACCGGATCTTCCCGTGCCAACAACGGGATTTTAATCTGTGGGAGTTCGACCCGGCGCAGCACCAAACCCTTAGCAGGCTCTTCGACACGACGTACGAAGATGCCTGGAAGGTGCTATTTAAGGGCGCCGAGGCTCCCACATCCGCTTCCGAGGATCGCGGATACAGCTCGCAGTGTCACGCTAGCGAGGTAAGCTATCTTCACCTTTTACAGGATGTTAAGCTTTCTTCATAGTTTGACTCTATGCGGGATCTAAACTCCCTTACCTTTGACAGGCTTGGCGGGCGATATCTGGACCGATTAACTGTCCGGCTCCGCTGCCCGAAGACCCAGCCCCAGCTCTACTAGTGAAGCTGCTGGTTCCGGCGCCTTATGTGGTGCCGGAGAAGAAGGCCAAGAAGAAGAAGACCACAGGGACTCGAAGGAGTGCCCGTAACATGGTGGTGTCGGACTCGTCATCCGGCGAGTCCGAGACGCCCTCTTCCCGTGAAAACGAGGAGGAGGAAGAAGAAAACTCTCCCCCCCCTAGCGGAGGGAGGAGAGAAGAGGAAGGCCGCCCCAACGGGGGAGGCCGAGGGGTCTAGGAAAAGGAAGACCCCTCCACCGGACTACTCCCCCGACGCTGAATAGGGCGAAGAGGAGTGGCCAAACAGGGCCAAGCGTCCGGCGAAATCGTAAGTTCGGATATCAGAGTAACTCATGAGGTTCCTTTGTTGCACAGCTTTCCCTAATGCTGAACGTAATTGTGCATCCCGCCCCGGGCCGAATTCAACGAATCGTCGAGCGGCTCCCTGGACTCATCGGACGTGAACTCAGTTCTGCCCGCTGTCTCCCCCCGCACTGCAGACGACGCCGAAGTGGCGTCGCGACAAGCTCCGGGGAAGGAGGAGGTGGTCCTGGAGGAGCCGCAAGGCAACCTCCCAGACTCCAGGAGTGAAGGGGATAAGGCCCCCCAGGGCTCCAAGTCCGGCTTTATGCCGGACACCGCGCCGGAATCTTCCACAGTTCCGGACCGCGGTAGGCGAACTCCTTCCAAGAGGAGCAAGCCTTCTGAGCCGGCGGCCTCCGTCCAACCGGAGGTGCCGGACAATCTGCTGGAGGTGCTTATCGGCGCCTCCATCGACGAGGGGCACCGTACTATTATGAGTACGGTGATCCAGAAGGTTCAGTCCGCCAAGAGCGGACTGACTGAAGCTTGCGCTAGCCTTCTAACAGGATTTGAGGTAAGTAAAAATATGTAAAAATATTACCGCATCGACAGTAGCCCCTGATGCTATGTTTGGCGTTCGGAAAGAAAAGCCGAATAGAGGATCTATTAAATTTCGTAGGAATCTAACAAAAAGAGTCAATATGCGTATGCAGGCTTCGCTTCTATCCACCGCAACACAAACTGCGGAGGTGGGTGTCCTGAAGCAGGACCTCGAGCGGACCGCGCAAGAGCTCGGCCTTGCCAACCGGCAGCTCGAGGAGAAAGAAGGTAAGAAATACCTTACAGAAAAGGTGCCTATAAAAAGGCATGATTGCAAAAAAAACAGGATTGTACTGCTTATTGTAGGGGCCACGACTGAGGTGGCGACCCTTAAGCAGGCGCTGTCTGAGGCCGAAAAGAAAACGGCCGCGGAGCGCACTGAGCGAGATAGACTTGGGGCTCAGGTCGGCGAGGTGCAGCAAGAGCTTCAGGCTCTCATGAAAAAACATGAGAGTTTGGAGCTTGTGTCAAAGGCACAAGCATCCGAGCTCGCGGCGGCCCTTGAGACCGCCAAGTCTGCCAAGGCCGAAGCCCAAAAGGCCCTCCAAGAGTTGGAGGAGATGAGGAAGATAGAAGCGGGTAAGGCATTCTTCATGCAAAGAAAAAATATAAAAGTAAACTACTTGTTACTTACCCGAATCCGGAGCTCTCCAGGGGCATTCGCAGATCTTCCCCGCAGCGTATCCGATGCCGCTGCATTCTACCGAGCTGAAGAGGGCAGCTCGACGGAGAAGGTGTTCTGGTCTCAGTATTCTGAGGCCGGACACCCTATGCCTTTGAGCGACCAGCTGAAACAGCTGGTCGAGCTCCACAAGGCGGCCGAACAGGCCATGAAGGGCTTCATAGTTCGGCTGTGGCCCGGAGAGGCCCTGCCTGGGAGCTATTTCGGGCTGGTGCGGCGGCTGGTGGAGGCCTGTCCGAGGCTCGAGGTCATCAAGCGCTCCGTCTGCATCGAAGCTGCCCGTCGGGCCCTTACCCGTGCAAAGGTGCACTGGGGTAAGCTGGACGGTGAGAAGCTTGTGAAGGACGGGCTGCCGCCGGGGAAGGAGCATCGCAAGCCCAAGAACTACTACAAGGATGTTCTTGCAGGTGCCCGCCTTGTGGCGGATGAACGTACCAAGGATGTGATTTTTGAATGAACTCGCTCGTGTTTATCCTGTGCGCTGAAAACTTGTTCATATGCGCTAAGCAATGCTTATTGAATTTAAAATATTACTTTCTGTGCGGCCGTTTATCAACAAATTTAGAGATGGCCAGTCGTCGGCTTCTGCCCCCATGCCACTAGTGCTGGGGTGTTCGGGATAAACCTGAGCGCTCTTTTTCCCATAGTTGGGTCCTTCGAGGGAGGCGCTCAGCACAACGAACCAGGCAATCGGACTATAATGCTTGAACACTCTCAGTTAGCCATAGAACTCTATAATTTTAAATTTCGGCGAAGCCCCTAGTTCGGAAGACCGAGTTCGGGGCGCTATCCACGCCTTGGCCGGACAAAGCCAGCTCCTCGCTCGAAGCGGCATAAGTCTTTAGGGACTCGAAAAACCTCTCGAACAGCGAGCGGTCTCTCGCCTCATCATGACAGTCAGTTTTAGCTTTCTCACTGAGGTGCTTAACCCAGCTGAACCAAGGCACAATCGCAGTGGTTCTCCTAGTGCTACCTTAGCCAATAGAGCAGAACGTAAGGCACCAAAACATAGGAGCCGGGCAAACCCAACTATTGACCCAAATCATAATTCGGAGCCGATGCATATAGTGCTATAAGTTCAGGGTGCCGCACTTGTGAAAGTGTACGGACTTCTCACACCATTATGAGGGGTACTAAAGCCCCTGGTGTGTTTGCCGTACCATGGTGTACGGGTGCAATCATGTCATTTAATAAACATATATGTGAAAAGAGGATAATGCAAAAAATAGACAAAAGCTAAGCATTGTTTATAGAGAGGCTATTTATCAAAGCCGAACGATACAAATAGTGCGGTAAGCAAAAGATATTGGACTATTCAGTATGTCCTGACCAGGGTCAGGCCACGGAATTGTATTTAAAACAGGTATACCACTCGTAATAGAGACCACCTGGGAGTTCCATAATGCGGCATGGCTTGTCTGCCTCCCTGGATCTTGCATCGTTTGTGCGGCCGTCGAATTGCCGAACAGGTCGTCCGAAGTATGGAGTCCTGAAAGTAAGAAAATAATTTAAAAAAAGAATCCGGCAGCCCCTAGTACGTTTTAAGACGTATTTTGGGCGTGCCATTATTGTGCCCCTTCCCCTGTGCCCATGGTATTTCAAGGGCGTAGTTATGTACGTGAGGTACTGGTTTCGCTATGTCGCGAAAGCTAGGGTTGGGGCCGCATTGCTACGCTTGCTCAGAGTGTGCCAGGCGGTCCTGCTGTGGGTTACTCCGGGCGCGCTTGGCAGTGTCTGGCTTTTTAATGGCCGGACTGGAGAATTGCCTGAGAAGGCTACTTTGTACCTCCGCTGCGAGAGCCGCCGTATGCTCCTCCGTACGGAGGGAGCGTTCGGTGTTTCCGTTGACCGTAATTACTCCTCGAGGGCCTGACATCTTGAGCTTGAGATCTGTGTAGTGCGGCACCGCATTGAACTTTGCGAATGCGGTTCATCCGAGCAGGGCGTGATAGCCACTGCGAAACAGGACTATATCGAAGATTAACTCTTCGCTTCGAAAATTGTCCGGGGATCCGAAGACCACGTCAAGTGTTAGTGAGCCTGTACAGTTGGCTTCTACACCTGGTATAACGCCTTTAAAGGTTGTTCTTGTGGGCTTAATCCTTGAGGGATCTATGCCCATTTTCCGCACTGTATCCTGATAAGGCAGGTTCAGGCTACTGCCGCCGTCCATGAGGACTCTTGCGAGATGAAATCCGTCGATTATTGGGTCGAGAACCAATGCGGCGAAGCCGCCATGACGGATGCTAGTGGGATGGTCCCTTCGATCAAAAGTGATCGGGAAGGAGGACCATGGGTTGAACTTTGGGGCGACTGGCTCCATCGCGTATACGTCCCATAGCACACGCTTCCGCTCCCTCTTGGGAATGTGGGTTGCGTATATTATGTTCACCGTCCGCACTTGTGGGGGAAAGCCCATCTGTCCATTGTTGTTCAGCGGCTTGGGCTCCTCGTCGTCGCTGTGCAGCCCCTTGTCTCTGTTTTCGGCCCTTAACTTGCCTGCCTGCTTGAACACCCAACAATCCTTGTTAGTGTGATTGACTAGCCTTTCAGGGGTGCCATGTATCTGGCACAAGCGATCGAGTATTCGGTCCAAGCTGGACGGGCCCTGAGTATTCTTTTTGAATGCCTTTTTCCGCTGACCGGATTTGTAGCCTTTGAATCCGGCATTGACTGCTGTGTCTTCATTGCTGTCGCTGTTAACGCGGCATTTTTGCTTATTCCGACGTGTCCTGCCACTTTTGTCCTTGGTATCCGAATTACCAGGGTTCTTTGATAAGTTGTTACTGTGAGCTAGCCAGCTGTCTTCTCCCGCGCAAAAGCGGGTCATGAGTGTCGTGAGGGCTGCCATGGATTTTGGCTTTTCCTGTCCCAGGTGCCGGGCAAGCCACTCGTCGCGGATGTTATGCTTGAAGGCTGCTAGGGCCTCTGCGTCCGGACAGTCGACTATCTGGTTTTTCTTTGTTAGGAACCGTGTCCAGAATTGTCTGGCCGATTCCTCTGGCTGCTGAATTATGTGGCTTAAGTCGTTGGCATCCGGCGGTCGCACGTAAGTGCCCTGGAAGTTGTCGAGGAATGCGGCTTCCAGGTCCTCCCAAGAACCGATTGAGTCTGCTGGCAAGCTGTCAAGCCAATGCCGGGCCGGTCCTTTAAGTTTGAGCGGGAGGTATTTGATGGCGTGTAGATCATCGCCGCGTGCCATGTGGATGTGAAGGAGATAATCCTCGATCCATACCGCCAGATCTGTTGTGCCATCGTATGATTCGATGTTTACGGGTTTGAAACCCTCTGGGATTTTATGATCCATTACTTCATTCGTGAAGCATAGCGGGTGTGCGGCGCCTCTGTACTGGGCTATATCACGACGCAGCTCGGAAGAGCTATGTCTGTTGTGTTCGGCCCGGCCGGATTTGTTGTATCCGGAGTGAAGATCATTGTCACATGCCGTAGGGCGCCTGCGCGATCCGTAGATCGATCTTGTTTGTCTTGCCTTATCCTCCAATATGTCTCGCAGGTCGGGCGCACTTTCCCGTGCCTTAGTTGAGCGGCGTCGGGGCATGGCTTGGGTGGAGGGCCGAGAGGCCTCTCTGCCGCGGCCGCGAGGTGGCCGTTCTGCCATGTCATGCGCTGGTGATGTAGGTGCTTCCTCCTCTGATCGGGGTAGCGGCCTGCGCTTCGGGTAACTCTTGGAGGGGCGTTCAAGTTCATACTCTTCGGCCGCAAGGACTTCAGTCCATCTGTCAGCTAGCAAATCTTGGGCAGCTCTAAGCTGTTGCTGCTTTTTCTTGAGGCTGCTTGCTGTGGCTAAAAGCCTGTGTTTAAAACGCTCTTGTTCGGCGGGGTCTGATGGTATGACGAATTCGTCGTCATTGAGGCTTGCCTCGTCTTCGGAGGGAGACGTATAGTTATCATCCTCGACCTCTCGGTCTGCCGCTCTCTCATGAGGGCTGGCTTCTCCATCTTCCTGTGCCGAATCTTGCTGAGGTGGGTGTTCTTCGGCGCTATCCGGGGTAGTATTATCTCCCGTGCCGGAATCACCGTTTTTGTTTTGGAGGGATTTAGAGTGGCGCCGCTAACGCCGGCGCTTTGGCTGTTTCTTGGGGGCGCCATCCCCCACTGTTCCATCGCCATATCCATCTTTTGGAGTATCCACCATGTATATGTCATATGACGAGGTGGCCTTCCAGCGCCCTACAGGTGCTGGTTCCTGTTCGTCTCCTACATCGTCGTCCATGCCGTCGATGTCTTCAGAGCTGAAGTCAAGCATGTCGGTTAGATCGTTGACAGTGGCTACAAAGTGGGTGGTGGGTGGGCTTGAATTTCCTCATCGCCCGTATCCCACCCTCGCTGACCGTAGTCCGGCCAGGGCTCTCCTGATAAAGAGAGAGACTTAAGAGAATTCAGGATGTCGCCAAAAGGCGAACGCTGAAAGATGTCTGCGGCGGTGAACTCCATTATCGGCGCCTAATCGGATTCGATTGGCAGGGGCGCGGGGGGTTCGGAGTCCGGATCCTCGGAGTCACGGGTCGTGCAGAGTGCGGGGCTAGCGTTCGGCTTGATCGCTTTTGGGATCGCAGCCCCCGAGGTGACGTCCAACCGCTCATCCTCGATTGGCGCAATAGGCTACGAGTTAGGGGTCGGAACCGATGCGTGTGCGTCCTCCAGGACACTGTCCGGGGGAAGAGCTAGATCATGCCTCTCGAGATAGTGCAGAGCGCTTGGCCGTGGATCGAGTCCGTCGAAGATCAAGTCTCCGCGGATGTCAGCCGTGTAGTTTAAGCTTCCAAACCTGACTTGATGGCCAGGGGCATAGCTTTCGATCTGCTCCAGGTGGTCGAGCGAATTGGCCCGCAGAGCGAAGCCGCCGAAGACGAAGATCTGTCCGGGGAGCAAAGTCTCACCCTGGACCACATCGTTGTTGATGATCAAAGGAGCCATCGGGCCTAAAGGCGACGACACAGAGGAACTCTCAATGAAAGCACCAATGTCGGTGTCAAAACCGGCGGATCTCGGGTAGGGGGTCCTGAACTATGTGTCTAGGCCGGATGGTAACAGGAGGCAGGGAACATGATGTTTTACCCAGGTTCGGGCCCTCTTGATGGAGGTAAAACCCTACGTCCTGCTTGATTAATATTGATGATATGGGTAGTACAAGAGTAGATCTACCACGAGATCAAGGAGGCTAAACCCTAGAAGCTAGCCTACGGTATGATTGTTGTATATGGAGTTGATTGCCTACGGACTACAACCCTCCGGTTTATATAGACACCGGATAGGGTTAGGGTTACATAGAGTCGGTTACAATGGTAGGAGATCTTGAATATCCGCATCGCCAAGCTTGCCTTCTACGCCAAGGAAAGTCCCATCCGGACATGGGACGAAGTCTTCAATCTTGTATCTTCATAGTCCTGGAGTCCGGCTGAAGGTATAGTCCGGCTACCCGAACACCCCCTAATCCAGGACTCCCTCAGGGGTCGTCGGGACGGCGTAGCAGCAGGGGCCAGGCCGGCCGCTGGCCTTGCCGGCGGTTCCTCCAGCAGCAGCGGTGACGTTTGGGAATCCAGCGACTCTCCCGAGCCCTACGAGACTCCGAAGATGAGCGACGACCGCAACGTGGCCCCGAGCTCTCGCCGTGCCCGGAGCGCGGCCGTAGCGTCCGACCATCGCCGTCGATGATCTGGATGGGGTTGGCGCCGGCCTCGCGTGGCCCACTATTGATGATGCTGCCGGCGGCTTGGCGCGTGTAGATAGGGCTCCTAGAAACCTTCTTCTTTGGTTCCCTGCGAGGAATCGAGACGAACCCCGTGGGGGTGTAAAGGGTCTATAATGCCTTTTGTTGATATCATCCTTAATATGAACATTTACGAATGCATGTCCTTCTTCTGCTCGGTCTCCCCCTTCCAACTTCGCGGTACCTTGGTGCTCTACGCCGATAGGTCCCGGTCCCCAGGCAGGCTGCAGCCGTCACTGGTATATCAGGTCGTGATGCCGTGGTCAATGCGAGGAGGTGAGTGGCTCGAGGTCCAGTAAGAGCTCTGCTACCTCTTGAGCACTGCGTTGGTTTTCCCTTGAAGAGGAAATGGTGATGCAGCAAAGTAGTGTAAGTATTTCCCTAAGTTTTTGAGAACCAAGGTATCTATCCAGTAGGAGACTACGTGCAAGTCCCTCATACCAACACAAACAAATAAGAACCTCGCAACCAACGCGATAAAGGGGTTGCCAATCCCTTCACGGTCACTTACGAGAGTGAGATCTGATAGAGATAATAATAGTAAGATAAATATTTTTGGTATTTTTATGATATAGATTGAAAGTAAAGATTGCAAAATAAAATAGATTGGAAACTTATATGATAAACGATAGACCCGGGGGCCATAGGTTTCACTAGTGGCTTCTCTCAAGATAGCATAAGTATTATGGTGGGTGAACAAATTAATCTCGAGCAATTGATAGAAAAGTGAATAATTATGAGAATATCTAGGCATGATCATGTATATGTGCATCACGTCCGCGACAAGTAGACCGAAACGATTCTGCATCTACTACTATTACGGCACACATCGACCGCTATCCAGCATGCATCTAGAGTATTAAGTTCATAAGAATAGAGTAATGCATTAGGCAAGATGACATGTTGTAGAGGGATAAACTCAAGAAATATGATATAAACCCCATCTTTTTATCATCGATGGCAACAATACAATACGTGCCTTGCTGTCCCTGCTGTCACAGGGAAGGACACCGCAAGATTGAACCCAAAGCTAAGCACTTCTCCCATTGCAAGAAAGATCAATCTAGTAGGCCAAACCAAACTGATAATTCGAAGAGACTTGCAAAGATAACCAATCATACATAAAAGAATTCAGAGAAGAATCAATTATTGTTCATAGATAAACTTGATCATAAACCCACAATTCATCGGATCTCGACAAACACACCACAAAAAGAGTTACATCAAATAGATCTCCAATAAGATCGAGGAGAACATTGTATTGAGATCCAAAGAGAGAGAAGAAGTCATCTAGCTAATAACTATGGACCCGAAGGTCTAAGGTAAACTACTCACACATCATCGGAGAGGCTATGGTGTTGATGTAGAAGCCCTCCATGATCGATGCCCCTTCCGGTGGAGCTCTGGAAAAGGCCCCAAAATGGGATCTCTTGGGTACAGAAGGTTGCGGCGGTGGAAATAGGGTTTCGTGGTGCTCCTAGATGTTTTCAGGGTATGTGGACATATATAGGAGGAAGAAGTAGGTCGGTGGAGCCACGAGGGGCCCACAAGGGTGGAGGGCGCGCCAAGAGGGGTAGGCACGCCCCCCTGCCTCGTGGCTTCCTCGTTGATTTCTTGATGTCCACTCCAAGTCCTCTGGATCATGTTTGTTCCAAAAATAACTCTCCCGAAGGTTTCATTCCGTTTGGATTCTGTTTGATATTCCTTTTCTGTGAAACACTGAAATAGGCAAAAAAATAGCAATTTGCACTAGGCCTTGGGCTAGTAGGTTAGTCCCAAAAATAATATAAAAGTGTATAAGTAAGCCCATTAATGTCCAAAACAGATAATTTAATAGCATGGAACAATAAAAAATTATAGATATGTTGGAGACGTATCAAGCATCCCCAAGCTTAATTCATGCTCGTCCTCGAGTAGGTAAATGATAAAAACAGAATTTTTGATGTGGAATGCTGCCTAGCATATTTCTCAATGTAAATTTCTTTATTGTGGCATGAATGTTCAGATCTGAAAGATTCAAGACAAAAGTTTAATATTGACATAAAAATAATAATGCTTCAATCATACTAACAAAGTAATCATGTCTTCTCAAAATAACATGGCCAAAGAAAGTTATCCCTACAAAATCATATAGTCTGGCTATGCTCTATCTTCATCACACAAAGTATTTAATCATGCACAACCCCGATGACAAGCCAAGCAATTGTTTCATACTTTTGGTGTTCTCAAACTTTTTAAATCTTCACGCAATATATGAGCGTGAGCCATGGACATAGCACTATATGTGGAATAGAATGGTGGTTGTGGAGAAGACAAAAAGGAGAAGATAGTCTCGCATCAACTAGGCGTATTAACAGGCTATGGAGATGCTCATCAATAGATATCAATGTGAGTGAGTAGGGTTTGCCATGCAACGGATGCACTAGAGCTATACGTGTATGAAAGCTCAACAAAAGAAACTAAGTGGGTGTGCATCCAACTCGCTTGCTCATGAAGACCTAGGGAATTTTGAGGAAGCCCATCATTGGAATATACAAGACAAGTTCTATAATGTAAAATTCCCACTAGTATATGAAGGTGACAACATAGGAGACTCTCTATCATGAAGATCGTGGTGCTACTTTGAAGCACAAGTGTGGAAAAAGGATAGTAGCATTGTCCCTTCTCTCTTTTTCTCTCATTTTTTTTATTTGGGCCTTCTTTTTTTATGACCTCTTTTCTTTCTTTCTTTTTCTTTTCGTCCGGAGTATCATCCCGACTTGTGGGGGAATCATAGTCTCCATCATCCTTTCCTCACTTGGGACAATGCTCTAATAATGATGATCATCACACTTTTATTTACTTACAACAAAATACTTAGAACAAAATATGACTCTATGTGAATGCCTCCGGTGGTGTACCGGGATATGCAATGAATCAAGAGTGACATGTATGAAAGAATTATGAATGGTGGCTTTGCCACAAATACGATGTCAACTGCATGATCATGCAAAGCAATATGACAATGATGAAGTGTGCCATAATAACGGAACAGTGGAAAGTTGCATGGCAATATATCTCGGAATGGCTATGGAAATGCCATAATAGGTAGGTATGGTGGCTATTTTGAGTAAAGTATATGGTGGGTTTATGGTACCGGCGAAATTTGCGCGGTACTAGAGAGGCTAGCAATGGTGGAAGGGTGAGAGTGCGTATAATCCATGGACTCAACATTAGTCATAAAGAACTCACATACTTATTGCAAAAATCTATTAGTTATCGAAACAAAGTACTATGAGCTTGCTCCTAGGGGGATAGATTGGTAGGAAAAGACCATCGCTCGTCCTCGACTGCCACTTGTAAGGAAGACAATCAATAAATAAATCATGCTCCCACTTCATCACATAACGGTTCACCATACGTGCATGCTACAGGAATCACAAACTTCAACACAAGTATTTATCAAATTCACAACTAGTCAACTAGCATGACTCTAATATCACCATCTCCATATCTCAAAACAATCATCAAGTATCAAACTTCTCATAGTATTTAATGCACTTTTTATGATAGTTTTTATCATACCCATCTTGGATGCCTATCATATTAGGACTAGTTTCATAACCAAAGGAAATTACCATGCTGTTCTACAGGACTCTCAAAATAATATAAGTGAAGCATGAGGGATCAATAATTTCTATAAAATAAAACCACCACCGTGCTCTAAAAGATATAAGTGAAGCACTAGAGCAAAATTATCTAGCTCAAAAGATATAAGTGAAGCACATAGAGTATTCTAATAAATTCCAATTCATGTGTGTCTCTCCCAAAAGGTGTGTACAGCAAGGATGATTGTGGTAAACTAAAAATCAAATACTTAAATCATACAAGACGCTCCAAGCAAAACACATATCATGTGGTGAATAAAAATATAACCTCAAGTAAAGTTACCGATAGAAGAAGACGAAAGAGGGGATGCCTTCCGGGGCATCCCCAACTTAGGATATTGGTTGTCCTTGAATTTTACCTTGGGGTGCCTTGGGAATCCCCAATCTTAGGCTCTTGCCACTCCTTATTCCATAATCCATCAAATCTTTACCCAAAACTTGAAAACTTCACAACACAAAACTTAAACAGAAAATCTCATGAGCTCCGTTAGTATAAGAAAACAAAACACCACTTAAGGTAATGTAATGAACTCATTCCTTATTTGTATTTGTGTTAAACCTACTGTATTCCAACTTATATATTGTTCATAACCTCCGATACTAGCCATAGATTCATCAGAATAAGCAAACAACACACGAAAAACAGAATCTGTCAAAAACAGAATAGTCTGTAGTGATCTGTAGGTTTTGAATACTTCTATAACTCCAAAAATTCTAAAATAAATTTCTTGACGTGAGGAATTTATCTATTAATCATCTTCAAAAAGAATCAACTTAATCGCACTCTCCAGTAAAAAAATGGCGTTAAATCTCGTGAGCGCTAAAGTTTCTGTTTTTTACAGGAAGATCGCAAAGACTTTCCCCCCAACTCTTCCCAAAGGTTCTACTTGGCACAAACACTAATTAAAAGCATAAAACCACATCTCAAAAGAGGATAGATGAATTATTTATTACTAAACAGGAACAAAAAACAAGAAACAAAAATAAAATTGGGTTGCGTCCCAACAAGCGCTATCGTTTAACGCCCCTAGCTAGGCATCTATAATTTAAATGATGCTCACATGAAAGATAGAAATTGAAACAAAAAGAGAGCATCATAAAACATGTGACAAACATATCTAAGTCTAACATACTTCCTATGCATAGGCATCTTATAGGCAAACAAATTATCAAGGCAAGCAAAAACTAGCATGTGCAAGGAAGCGGAAAGAAACAATAGCAATCTCAACATAACGAGAGGTAATTTAGTAACATGAAAATTTCTACAATAATATTTTCCTCTCTCATAATAATTACATGTGGGATCATAAGCAAACTCAACAAAATAGCTATCACATAAATATTTTCAACACGATCCACATGCATGCAAAGTTGACACTCTTCCAAAATAATGGGATTAACATTAACTAAAGTCATGACCTCTCCTAACCCACTTTTAATATTATTGCAAACATTATTATCAATCTCATATTCATCATGGTGCTTAATTAAATTTTCAATATCATAAGAAGAATCTCCCCAATCATGATCATTGCAACAAATAGTAGTCATAGCAAAACTAGCATCCCCAAGCTTGAGGTTTTGCATATCATTAACACGATTGTCATTAAGAGAATTTATAATAACATCATTACAATCATGCTTTTCATCGAAGGAACTATCAAGTATGGGTGCAATAGCAACGATCTCATGTTTAACATAAGGAACTATAACAAACTCATCTTCATAAATATCGGCATCATGGCCACAAGAATAGCAAGCATCATGTTCATCAAGGGATATTTCAATCAAATCATCGAAATCATAATTATCTATAGATTCATGCATATCATTATTTTCAACGGTCATTCTTTCAATAAATTATTTGACATAGACATTATGAGCATAGTATTCGTAGAAATATTTACGTATGTCAAAATTTCAGATTCATAGAGAGTAATATCGAACTTTTCAATCAAAGAAGCAACTTCATAAGCACCCTTAAAAGCAACAAATTCCTCAATTTGTTCGATATCGTAGTAACTATAAACACCCTTTGCATAAGAAGATAAGATTTTATTATCATTAAACTCACATAGGTAGGGGAGGTGTTTTTTAGGGTTCTTAGATCAACAAGTAAAATCACAAATTTCACAAAGATTCCAAGCATAACACAACAATCTGTTTATTCGATCCCATAAGAGTCTCCCTTTTTCAGACAAACGGTGATGCACAAAATGAGCATGCCCATCTAAAGATTTCCCATCAACTAGGCTAGTTGGGGTTTCAGCACGAGCACATAAGGATCGAAGATGATCCAAGTAGAACACTTTTAAGTGGATACATATCAATAGATTTTTAGCAAGCAAAGATGCAAGAAAATGGAAGGCACATGGAAACACAAACAAAGATACATATGGGAAGAAGGCGAAGAAAAGGCAAAGGTTTTCGAAAATCGTTTTAGAAGTGGGGGAGAGGAAAACAAGAGGCGAATGGCAAATAATGTAATGCGAGGGATAAGAGTTTGTGATGGGTACTTGGTATGTCTTGACTTGTGCGTAGATCTCCCCGGAAACAGCGCCAAAAATCCTTCTTGCTACCTCTTCAGCACTGCGTTGGTTTTGCCTTGAAGAGAAAAGGGTGATGCAGCAAAGTAGCGTAAGTATTTCCCTCAGTTTTTGAGAACCAAGGTATCAATCCAGTAGGAGACTACGCGCAAGTCCCTCGTACCTACACAAACAAATAAGAAGCTCGCAACCAATGCGATAAAGGGGCTGTCAATCCCTTCACGGTCACTTACGAGAGTGAGATCTGATAGAGATAATAATAGTAAGATAAATATTTTTGGTATTTTTATGATATAGATTGAAAGTAAATATTGCAAAATAAAATAGATTGGAAACTTATATGATAAAAGATAGACCCAGGGGCCATAGGTTTCACTAGTGGCTTCTCTGAAGATAGCATACGTATTACGGTGGGTGAACAAATTACTGTCGAGCAATTGATAGAAAAGTGAATAATTATGAGAATATCTAGGCATGACCATGTATATAGGCATCACGTCCGCGACAAGTAGACCGAAACGATTCTGCATCTACTACTATTACTCCACACATCGACCGCTATCCAGCATGCATCTAGAGTATTAAGTTCATAAGAACAGAGTGATGCATTAGGCAAGATGACATGATGTAGAGGGATAAACTCAAGCAATATGATATAAACCCCATCCTTTTATCCTCGATGGAAACAATACAATACGTGCCTTGCTGCCCCTGCTGTCACTGCGAAAGGACACCGCAAGATTGAACCCAAAGCTAAGCACTTCTCCCATTGCAAGAAAGATCAATCTAGTAGGCCAAACCAAACTGATAATTCGAAGAAACTTGCAAAGATAACCAATCATACATAAAAGAATTCAGAGAAGAATCAAATATTGTTCATAGATAAACTTGATCATAAACCCACAATTCATCGGATCTCAACAAACACACCGCAAAAAGAGTTACATCAAATAGATCTCCAAGAAGATCGAGGAGAACATTGTACTGAGATCCAAAGAGAGAGAATAAGCCATCTAGCTAATAACTATGGACCCGAAGGTCTGAGGTAAACTACTCACACGTCATCGGAGAGGCTATGGTGTTGATGTAGAAGCCCTCCGTGATCGATGCCCCCTCCGGCGGAGCTCCGGAAAAGGCCCAAGATGGGATCTCTTCGGTACAGAAGGTTGCGGTGGTGGAAATAGGGTTTCATGGTGCTCCTGGATGTTTTCGGGGTATGTGGGCATATATAGTGGGAAGAAGTAGGTCGGTGGAGCCACAAGGGGCCCATGAGGGTGGAGGGCGCGCCCAGGGGGGTAGGCGCGCCCCTGCCTCGTGGCCTCCTTGTTGATTTCTTGACGTCCACTCCAAGTCCCCTGGATCATGTTTGTTCCAAAAATAACTCTCCCAAAGGTTTCATTCCGTTTGGATTCTGTTTGATATTCCTTTTCTGTGAAACACTGAAATAGGCAAAAAAACAGCAATTTGCACTGGGCCTTGGGTTAGTAGGTTAGTCCCCAAAATAATATAAGAGTGTATAAATAAGCCCATTAACATCCAAAACAGATAATATAATAGCATGGAACAATCAAAAATTATAGATACATTGGAGACGTATCAAGCTCCTGAGGCGCGACGCTAAGAGGTCCCCTTTAGTGTGCAAGCAGCTACCTAAAGGTAGGAAAGGGAGGCAGCGTCGCCGTAAAAAGGCTGCATTAGGTGGAAATCTTATGTCGTAGTGCTCGGCCGACCCGGGTGCGAAACTTATCTTGGAAGTCCAGAGTTGATTCCTTGTGCAGCGCCAGACTCATGCGTCGACGGCCATAACGTAGCCAGGTTAGGCCCGTGTGAGCCTCCCCTTTTTCCCAAACTCTTCTTTGTGCTCTACGTCCTCGGGTCCCGGCTCTTGAGCGAGCTCAGCCGCCGCTGGTATGGCAGGTCATGATGCCATGGTCAAGGCCAGGGGTGAGGGCTGGAGAGCCAGTAAGAGCTCCTAAGTCGTGATGCTTAGGACCCCCCCCTTTAACGCGCAAGCGAATTGCATGGTAAAAGAGGGAGCCCGCGGTACCGCCTGTTGTCGCCCTCGGGAGGTTCCTGCAAGTTAGCGTGAAGAGGGGTACAAATTGCAACCACGCTTGCCGGCCTGCCACTGGTCGTTCCGCGAGAAGATGAAGGCACTAAGGGCCTAGTGAGGTGACGTGCGCGGGCATGCCGCGAGTCAGAGCTCGACCGCTCAGATTTGTCAGCATTGCAGGGACGGACCCGAGCACAATCGCCGTGCCAGCATGACTAGCCCCCGTTGCGGGATGAGCAAGGGGCCGATCGGCGACACGGGCGGCCGCAGCGAGTGACAATCAAGCAAGTGATGACTATAAATAACTCATACATGGGAACGAGCTAGCATAGATAGATGCGAGAACAACACATGCCACTGGGACGGACCCGAGCGGCCTGGGGATGATGTAGCCTGAGGGGCGCCCCCAGCATAGTAAGCTAAAGATGCAGAAAGATACATGCCGCAGGGGCAAGCCCATGCGACCTGGGAATCATTACAAAAAAAAGACACATCCGTGACATTTTGGGCCAAATGAATTTTTTTCGGTCATACATATGACACTTCTATGACGATAATTGTGACAAAACCCAGTATTGTCATAGATGTGGTGGGCTCCTACTTCTATGACAAAAAATCATGACAGAAAATGGGCTTTTCGTCCTGGGCGGGCCGGAGACGTAGCTGCACGACATTCTTTGGGCCGTCCATGATGGAAAAAACCGTGGTAGAAGTGAGGGGGAGGAAAATTTCAGGGAGTTCCCGGTTACGGTGGGAGGTCGGGGGCCGAGCGATGCGCGTTTCTCTCGTACACGTACGCATGTGTGTGCCAGGCATTGGCTCTAACTGAACCCGAGCGAGGCGTTGGGCTCTAACTGAACCCGAGCGATTGCACTGCAGGCTACGCACTACTGAACCCGAGCGATTGATCGATGGCTGTTAATTGAACCCGATCGAGCGATTCCTTCGCTACTGCTGCTAACTGAAGCCGGTCGATTGGATGAATAGTGAGTGTTGCGGGGGGGTGGATGAACAGTGAGCGGTGGCGTTGCCTCTAGATGAACAGGACCCCGTGGTGTGGAGGGTTGGATGAACAGTAGACGATGGAGGGGTGCCCGTGGAGGGGTGGTTGAACAGGACCCCGTGGTGTGGAGGGCTGGATGAACAGTAGACCGTGGAGGGGTGCCCATGGAGGGGTGGTTGAATAGTAGCCGGTGGAGTAGCGCGCGGTGGAGGCTGGATGAACAGGAGCCCGTGGAGGCTCGAGGAGGTCGACGGTAGCCCGCGGAGGCTGGAGGAGGTCGACGGTGGAGATGAACAGTGTCCCGTGGAGTCCCATTTTGCGGTACGCCACACCCCTCCCGATGAACAAGACCCCCGTTTCGACCGTAGGATGTCCGTTTCGTCCGTTTTGCGGTACGCCACACCCCTCCCGATCAACAGGACCCTCGTTTCGACCGTACGAGGTCTGTTTCGTCCATTTTGCATTAGGCCACACCCCTCCCGATGAACAGGACCCCCGTTTCGACCGTAGGAGGTCTGTTTCCTCCATTTTGCGGTACGCCAGACCCCGTTTCGAACGTAGCAGGTATGTTTCCTCCGTTGTGCGGTACGCCAGGCCTCGTTTCCATCGCCTGTTCCGTCCAAGCCCTCCCGATGAACACGACCACGCATTCCATTCCGACCCAGCCGGTTGGCTCCCACGCGTTTCGTTGCCTCCCGATGAACACGACGCATTCCGTTGCCTCCCCATGAACACGACGACGAAGTTGTTTCTCCGTTCCGACCCAGCCATGTACACGAGCCCTGGCCATACGTATGCGTGAGTAGGCGTTCGAGACCCCGCCCGTATGTACACAAACGTGGCCATATTTTCTTTCTTGTACCCTGATACGTCTCCAATGTATCTATAAATTTTGATTGCTCCATGCTATATTATCTACTGTTTTGGACTATATTGGGCTTTATTTTCCACTTTTATATTATTTTTGGGACTAACCTATTAACCGGAGGCCCAGCCCAGAATTGCTGTTTTTTTGCCTATTTCAGTGTTTCGAAGAAACGAAATATCAAACGGAGTCCAAACGGAATAAAATCTTCGGGAACATGATTTTCTAACCGAACGTGATCCAGGAGACTTGGACCCTGCTCCAAGGAACAAAAGAGGCGGTCACGCGGGTGGGGGCGCCCCCCTAGGGCGCGCCCCCTGCCTCGTGGGCCCCTCGTTGCTCCTCCGGCGTACTTCTTCCTCCTATATATACACACGTACCCCCAAACTATCAGAACAAGAGCCAAAAACCTAATTCCACCGCCGCAACTTTCTGTATCCACGAGATCCCATCTTGGGGCCTGTTCCGGAGCTCCGCCGGAAGAGGGCCGTCATCACGGAGGGCTTCTACATCATCATAGCCTCTCTGATGAAGTGTGAGTAGTTTACCTCAGACCTTCGGGTCCATAGTTAGTAGCTAGATGGCTTCTTCTCTCTCTTTGAATCTCAATACAAAGTTCTCCCGCTCTCTCGTGGAGATCTATTCGATGTAATCTTCTTTTTGCGCTGTGTTTGTTGAGACCGATGAATTGTGGGTTTATGATCAAGTCTATCTATGAATAATATTTGAATCTTCTCTAAATTCTTTTATGTATGATTGGTTATCTTTGCAAGTCTCTTCGAAGTATCCGTTTGGTTTGGCCAACTAGATTGGTAGTTCTTGCCATGGGAGAAGTGCTTAGCTTTGGGTTCGATCTTGCGGTGTCCTTACCCAGTGATAGAAGGGGCAGCAAGGCACGTATTGTATCGTTTCCATCGAGGATAACAAGATGGGGTTTATTTCATATTGCATGAATTTATCTCTCTACATCATGTCATCTTGCTTAAGGCGTTACTCTGTTTTTAACTTAATACTCTAGATGCATGTTGGGTAGCGGTCGATGAGTGGAGTAATAGTAGTAGATGCATAATCGTTTCGATCTACTTGTCATGGACGTGATGCCTATATACATGATCATGCCTAGATATTCTCATAACTATGCTCAATTCTGTTAATTGCTCAACAGTAATTTGTTCACCCACCGTAGAATACTTATGCTCTTGAGAGAAGCCACTAGTGAAACCTATGGCCCCTGGGTCTATTCTCATCATATCAATCTCCATTACTTTAATATTGCTTTTCTTTTTTACTTTGCCTTTACTTTTTACTTTGCATCTTTATACCAAAAATACCAAAATATTATATCTATCAGATCTCACTCTCGTAAGTGACCGTGAAGGGCTTGACAACCCCTAATCGCGTTGGTTGCGAGTAGCTATCGCTTTGTGCTGGTACGAGGGACTTGAGCATGGGCTCCTACTGGATTGATACCTTGGTTCTCAAAAACTGAGGGAAATACTTACGCTACTCTGCTGCATCATCTCTTCCTCTTCGGGGAAAACCAACGCAAGCTCAAGGCGTAGCAAGAAGGATTTCTGGCGCCGTTGCCGGGGAGTCCACGCAAAAAATCAACATACCAAGTACCCATCACAATCCCTATCTCTCGCATTACATTATTTTCCATTTGCCTCTCGTTTTCCTCTCCCCCCAATTCACCCTTGCCTTTTTATTTTCCCTCTCTCTCTCTCTATCCTCCCTCTCTATTTGCCTCTTTTTGCCCATTTGCTTTTTGTTTGCTCGTGTGTTAGATTGCTTGTTTGTCGTGATGGCTCAAGATACTACCAAATTGTGTGACTTCACCAATACCAATAATAATGATTTCCTTAGCACTCCGATTTCTCCTCTTACCGATGTTGAATCTTGTGAAATTAATACTGCTTTGTTGAATCTTGTTATGAAAGATCATTTCGCCGACCTTCCTAGTGAATATGCCGCTACTCATCTGAATAGCTTCGTTGATTTATGTGATATGAAAAAGAAAAAAGATGTCAATAATGATGTCGTTAGATTGAAGCTATTTCCTTTTTTGCTTAGAGATCGTGCTAAATCTTGGTTTTCGTCTTTGCCTAAGAATAGTATTGATTCATGGAACAAGTGGAAAGATGCTTTTATCTCTAAGTATTTTCCTCCCGCTAAGATCATCTCTCTTAGAAACGATATTATGAACTTTAAACAACTTGATCATGAACATGTTGCACAAGCTTGGGAGAGAATGAAATTAATGATACGTAATTGCCCTACTCATGGCTTGAATTTGTGGATGATTATACAAAAATTTTATGCCGGATTGAATTTTGCTTCTAGAAATCTTTTAGGTTCGGCCGCGGGAGGCACTTTTATGGAAATCACTTTAGGAGATGCTACTAAACTCCTAGATAATATTATGGTTAATTATTCCCAATGGCATACTAAAAGATCTTCTAATAAAAAAGTGCATGCGATCGAAGAAATTAATGTGTTGAGTGGAAAGATGGATGAACTTATGAAATTATTTTCTACTAAGAGTGTTTGTTCTGATCCTAATGATATGCCTTTGTCTACTTTCATTGAGAACAACAATGAATCTATGGATGTGAATTTTGTTGATAGGAATAATTTTGGTAACAACGCTTATAGAGGGAATTTTAATCCTAGGCCATATCCTAGTAATCCTTCTAATAATTATGGGAATTCCTACAACAACTCTTATGGAAATTATAATAAGATGCCCTCTGAATTTGAGAATAGTGTTAAGAGTTTATGAATTCACAAAAGAATTTTAATGCTTTGCTTGAGGAGAAATTGCTTAAAGTTGATGATTTGGCTAGAAACGTTGATAGAATTTCTCTTGAGGTTGATTCTTTAAAGCTTAGATCTATTCCTCCTAAGCATGATATCAATGAGTCTCTCAAAGCCATGAGAATTTCCATTGATGAGTGCAAGGAAAGAACCACTAGGATGCGTGCCTCCAAAGATGCCTTTATTAAAGCGTGTTCTTCCAATACCTATGAAAATCAAGATGAAGATCTAAAAGTTATTGATGTGTCTCCTATTAAATCTTTATTTTGCAATATTAATCTTGATGAAACTGAATATTATCTTCCTTTACCTAGAAGGCGCTCTAAAAATTCGGAGTATTTAGATCTTAATGATGAAATTGATGAAATTGATGAAAGTGGGATTGAAAGAAATAAAAATCCAGATGTTGCTAAACCCACTATGTTGGATTTCAAGGAATTTAATTATGAAAGTTGCTCTTTAATTGATTGTATTTCCTTGTTGCAATCCGTGCTAAATTCTCCACATGCTTATAGTCAAAATAAAGCCTTCACCGAACATATTGTTGATGCCTTGATGCAATCTTATGGAAGAAAAACTTGAGTTGAAAGTTTCATCCCTAGAAAACTCCATGATGAGTGGGAACCAACTATTAAAATTAAAATTAAAGATCATGAGTTTTATGCTTTGTGTGATTTGGGTGCTAGTGTGTCTACTATTCCCAAGACTTTGTGTGATTTACTAGATTTCCGTAATTTTGATGATTGCTCTCTAAACTTGCATCTTGCGGATTCCACTATTAAGAAACCTATGGGAAGGATTAATGATGTTCTTATTGTTGCAAATAGGAATTATGTGCCCGTAGATTTCATTGTTCTTGATATAGATTGCAATCCTTCTTGCCCTATTATTCTTGGTAGACCTTTCCTTAGAACGGTTGGTGCGATTATTGATATGAAGGAAGGGAATATTAGATTTCAATTTCCATTAAAAAGTGCATGGAACACTTCCCAAGAAAGAAATTAAAATTACCATATGAAACTATCATGAGAGCCACTTATGGATTGCCTACCAAAGATGGCAATACCTAGATCTATCCTCGCTTTTATGCCTAGCTAGGGGCGTTAAACGATAGCGCTTGTTGGGAGGCAACCCAATTTTATTTTTATTCCTTGACTTTTGCTCATGTTTAGTAATAAATAAATTATTTATCCTCTGTTTTGGTTGTGTTTTTTGTGTTTAATTATTGTTTGTGCCAAGTAGAACCGTTGGGAAGACTTGGGGAAAGTCTTGTTGAACTTGCTGTAAAAAACAGAAACTTTAGCGCTCACGAGAACTGCTGTCATTTTTATTTGGAGAGTGCTATTTAGTTAATTATTTTTGAAGATGATTAATAGATAAATTCCTCACGTCCAGAAATCTATTTTAGAATTTTTGGGGTTCCAGATCTTGCGCTAGCTACAGATTACTACAGACTGTTCTGTTTTTAACAGATTCTCTTTTTCGTGTGTTGTTTGCTTATTTTGATGAATCTATGGCTAGTAAAATAGTTTATAATCCATAGAGAAGTTGGAATACAGTAGTTTTAACACCAATATAAATTAATAATGAGTTCATTATAGTACCTTGAAGTGGTCTTTTGTTTTCTTTCGCTAACGGAGCTCACGAGTTTTCTATTTTGAGTTTTGTCTTGTGAAGTTTTTAAGTTTTGGGTGAATTCTTTTGATGGATCATGGAACAAGGAGTGGAAAGAGCCTAAGCTTGGGGGTGCCTTGGGCACCCCCAAGATAATCCAAGGACACCAAAAAGTCAAAGCTTGGGGATGCCCCGGGAGGCATCCCCTCTTTCGTCCACTTCCATCGGTAATTTACTTGGAGCTATATTTTTATTCACCAACATGATATGTGTTTTTGCTTGGAGCATCTTGTATTATTTGTGTCTTTGTGTCTTAGTATGCCACAATCATCCTTTCTGTACACACCTTTTGAGAGATCCATACATGAATTAAAATTTGATAGAATACTCTATGTGCTTCACTTATATCTTTTGAGCTAAGTAGTTTTGCTCTATGTGCTTCACTTATATCTTTTGAGCTAGATAATTTTGCTCTATGTGCTTCACTTATATCTTTTAAGCATTAAAATTTTGATCTATGTGTTTCACTTAGATCTTTTAGAGCACGGTGGTGGATTTGTTTTAAAGAAACTATTGATCTCTCATGCTTCACTTAAATTATTTTGAGAGTCTCTTAATAGCATGGTAATTTGCTTAATAATAATATGCTTGGTATTCAAGATTTGTGAAACTTTCTTGTGAGTGTGTTGAATACTAAGAAAAGATTGAAGCATGATAATTGTTTTGAGATATGGAGGTGATAATATTAAAGTCATGCTAGTTGAGTAGTTCTGAATTTAAAGAATACTTGTGTTAAGGTTTGTGATTCCCGTAGCATGCACGTATGGTGAACCGTTATGTGATGAAGTCGGAGCATGATTTATTTATTTATTGTCTTCCTTATGAGTGGCGGTCGGGGATGAGTGATGGTCTTTTCCTACCAATCTATCCCCCTAGGAGCATGCGCGTAATACTTTGCTTTGATAACTTATAGATTTTTGCAATAAGTATATGAGTTCTTTATGACTAATGTTGAGTCCATGGATTATACGCACTCTCACCCTTCCACCTTTGCTAGCCTCTCTAATACCACACACCTTTCGCCGGTATCATACACCTACCATATACCTTCCTCAAAACAGCCACCATACCTACCTATTATGGCATTTCCATAGCCATTCCGAGATATATTGCCATGCAACTTTCCACCATCTAGTTCATCATGACACACTCCATCATTGTCATATTGCATATCCCGGTACACCACCGGATGCATTCACATAGACTCATATTTTGTTCTAAGTATCGAGTTGTAATTTTTGAGTTATAAGAAAAATAAAAGTGTGATGATCATCATTATTAGAGCATTTTCCCAGTGCGGAAAGAATGATGGAGACTATGATTCCCCCATAAGTCGGGATGAGACTCCAGACGAAAAATAAAATAAAAAAAAGGAGGCCAAAGAAGCCCAAATAAAAAGAGGCCATAAAAAAAGAGAAAAGGCCCAAATAAAAAAATGAGAGAAAAAGAGAGAAGGACAATGTTACTATCCTTTTACCACACTTGTGCTTCAAAGTAGCACCATGATCTTCATAGTAGATAGTCTCTCATGTTATCACTTTCATATACTAGCGGGAATTTTACATTATAGAACTTGACTTGTATATTCCAATGATGGGCTTCCTCAAAATTGCCCTAGGTCTTCATGAGCAAGCAAGTTGGATGCACACCCACTTAGTTTCTTTTTGAGCTTTCATATACTTATAGCTCTAGTGCATCCGTTGCACGGCAATCCCTACTCACTCACATTGATATCTATTGATGGGCATCTCCATAGCCCGTTGATACGCCTAGTTGATGTGAGACCATGTTCTTCTTTTTGTCTTCTCCACAACCACCATTCTATTCCACCTATAGTGCTATACCCATGGCTCACGCTCATGTATTGCATGAAGATTGAAAAAGTTTTGAAAAAGTTAGAGTATGAAACAATTTCTTGGCTTGTCATCGGGGTTGTGCATGATTTAAATACTTTGTGTGGTGAAGATGGAGCATAGCCAGACTATATGATTTTGTAGGGATAACTTTCTTTGGCCATGTTATTTTGAGAAGACATAATTGCTTTGTCAGTATGCTTGAAGTATTATTATTTTTTATGTCAATATAAACTTTTGTCTTGAATCTTTCTAATCTGAATATTCATACCACAATTAAGAAGATTTGCATTGAAATTATGCCAAGTAGCACTCCGCATCAAAAATTCTCTTTTTATCATTTACCTACTCGAGGACGAGCAGGAATTAAGCTTGGGGATGCCTGATACGTCTCCAACGTATCTATAATTTTTGATTGCTCCATGCTATATTATCTACTATTTTGGACTATATTGGGCTTTATTTTCCAATTTTATATTATTTTGGGGACTAACCTATTAACCGGAGGCCCAGCCCAGAATTGCTGTTTTTTGCCTATTTCAGTGTTTCGAAGAAACGGAATATCAAACAGAGTCCAAATGGAATAAAATCTTCGGGAACGTGATTTTCTCACCGAACGTGATCCAGGAGACTTGGACCCTGCTCCAAGGAACAAAAGAGGCGGTCACGAGGGTGGGGGGCGCCCCCCCTAGGGCGCGCCCCCCTGCCTCGTGGGCCCCTCGTTGCTCCTCCGGCGTACTTCTTCCTCCTATATATACACACGTACCCCCAAACTATCAGAAAAGGAGCCAAAAACCTAATTCCACCGCCGCAACTTTCTGTATCCACGAGATCCCATCTTGGGGCCTGTTCTGGAGCTCCGCCGGAAGAGGGCCGTCATCACGGAGGGCTTCTACATCATCATAGCCTCTCCGATGAAGTGTGAGTAGTTTACCTCAGACCTTCGGGTCCATAGTTAGTAGCTAGATGGCTTCTTCTCTCTCTTTGAATCTCAATACAAACTTCTCCCCCTTTCTCATGGAGATCTATTCGATGTAATCTTCTTTTTGCGGTGTGTTTGTTGAGACCAATGAATTGTGGGTTTATGATCAAGTCTATCTATGAATAATATTTGCATCTTCTCCGAATTCTTTTATGTATGATTGGTTATCTTTGCAAGTCTCTTCGAAGTATCCGTTTGGTTTTGCCAACTAGATTGGTAGTTCTTGCCATGGGAGAAGTGCTTAGCTTTGGGTTCAATCTTGCGGTGTCCTTACCCAGTGACAGAAGGGGCAGCAAGGCACGTATTGTATCGTTGCCATCAAGGATAACAAGATGGGGTTTATTTCATATTGCATGAATTTATCTCTCTACATCATGTCATCTTGCTTAAGGCGTTACTCTGTTTTTAACTTAATACTCTAGAAGCATGCTGGATAGCGGTCGATGAGTGGAGTAATAGTAGTAGATGCAGAATCATTTTGATCTACTTGTCACGGACGTGATGCCTATATACATGATCATGCCTAGTTATTCTCATAACTATGCTCAATTCTGTCAATTGCTCAACAGTAATTTGTTCACCCACCGTAGAATACTTATGCTCTTGAGAGAAGCCACTAGTGAAACCTATGGCCCCCAGGTCTATTCTCATCATATCAATCTCCATTACTTTAATCTTACTTTGCTTTTTTACTTTGCCTTTACTTTTTACTTTGCATCTTTATACCAAAAATACCAAAAATATTATATCTATCAGATCTCACTCTCGTAAGTGACCGTGAAGGGCTTGACAACCCCTAATCGCTCTGGTTGCGAGTAGCTATCGCTTTGTGCAGGTACGAGGGACTTGACGTGGGCTCCTACTGGATTGATATCTTGGTTCTCAAAAACTGAGGGAAATACTTACGCTACTCTGCTGCATCATCCCTTCCTCTTCGGGGAAAACCAACGCAAGCTCAAGACGTAGCACACCCTGGCCGCTGTACGTACGTGTACATGCTACGTGCGCGCCTCTACTACGACATGTACACGCCTCTACTACGACACGTGCGCGCCTCTACATCCACCAGTATATATGTATGCTTCGACCAGGTGGGTCCCGACTGTCAGGAACTTCCTTGCCCGCGAAGATGTAGCTGGTGGGTCCCAGCAGTCAGGGGGGCGAATCATTTTTTTGCCCAAACGCAATTCCTTGCGTGCGAAGATGTAGCTGGAGGGTCCCAGCAGTCAGGGGCAAACGTTTTTTTCATGAAATACAGTAGCACGTCCGGTGGGTCCCTGCTGTCAGGTGGAGGAATAATTATTTTGCACGTAATAAGGAGGCACTTCCTTGCTGCGGCCGTGGACCCAGCTGTCAGCCTCTCCACGTACAGTCCATGTTCGATGGAAACCGTTCCTTGACCATGTTGACCACGCCGCGCCGAGAGCACCAGGGCGGTGGACGACGGCGAGGCCTAGGAAGGGGACGACGCGGAGCCGGGGAAGACGCGGCAGTGGATGCCCACGCGTAGAGGGGTACGAGGGTTCACTGGTTCGCTGCGGTGTGAGGCTGCCATCGCCGCAGAATAACAGGGGGTGTGGGTGAGTAGAGGGATTGGCTGGCCAGCGGTGGGAGTAGTAGGGGGCGGTGAGGCCTTCGCCGCATCGCAGCCGGCCACGGGAGGCAGGAGCACGAGACACGACCGGCACTGGTTTGGGCGGCTAGAGCAAGAAGACCAGAGGTTGAAGAAGCACTACGGCCGTTGTATGGACATCGTACGGTCACTGGAGCTAGAATCGTGCATATTGACTAAGTTGACAAAGCCATCTGTCCCCGTCAACTTAGTAGGCCCACAAGTCAGCCTGCCACTATACTGGGTCCCAGCTAACAGGGGGAGTATTCATTTTTTTGTGCGTAATAAGGAGGCACTTTCTTGCGTGTGAAGATATAGCTGGTGGGTCCGAGCTGTCAGCCGCGGTAACATTTTTTTTCACGAAATACAGAGGCCCTTTTGGTGGGTCCCTGATGTCAGGTGGAGGAATCATTAGTTTGCGCGTAATAAGGAGGCATTTCCTTGTGTGCGGCCATGGACCCATGTAACACCCGGATGTAATTTACCTTATTTGTATCCCAACTCTTGTCGTTTCCTGCACTAAGTTATGTTATTTCCTCGTTGACGGGTTTTTGTCTCCGTGTGTTTTGTCTTTGTCATGCATCTCATATCATGTCATCATGTGCATTGCATTTGCATACGTGTTCGTCTCATGCATCTGAGCATTTTCCCCGTTGTCCGTTTTGCATTCCGGCGCTCCTATGTCCTCCGGTGTCCATTTCTACCTCTTTACTTGTGTGGGGGCTAAACGTTTTCGGACTGGACTGATACTTGCCAAGCGGCTTTGGTTTACTACCGGTAGACCGCCTGTCAAGTTTCGTGCCATTTGGACTTCGTTTGATACTCCAACGGTTAACCGAGGGACCGAAAAGGCCTCATGTGTGTTGCAGCCCAACACACCTCCAAAGTGGTCCAAAACCCACCTAAACCCCTTCTATATTCTAGAGGGATCAATCACGATCGCGTGGCCGCAAACCGCACCTTATTTGGAGCTTCCTAGCTCCCTCTACCCCTATAAAAAGGGCCACTCCCCGAAATTTTCGGGTCTTCCCTCCCCTAAACCTAGCTCCTCTCCCTCTCGCCGCGCCAGACACGTCCGGTCTGGCCGGACGAAACCGCCGACGCCGCCCGCAGCCAACCGGGGGCCGCCACGTGTCCCGGCCGGCCTCCCCACCGACGCGGCCCGTGAAGCCCATGGGGAGCCCTCCCGGCCCGCGCGCCCCCGCCGCCCGGCTCCTCGCCCACGCCGCCCCGCTCTCCCAGCCGCCTCGCCGGGACCGCCCGACACCACCGCGCCTCTAGCCGCCCGGCGACGCCGCCGCCAGTGCCGGCCACCGCGGCTCCATCGTCGCCTCGCCGCCACTGCGCCGATCGGAGCCGCTCGCCGCCGCCAAGTTCCACTCCGGCGCCGCCCAAGTCCACCGCGGCCATCCTGCTCGATCCGGCCGACTCCGACGACTCCTAATCTCCGGCGAACAGTGATTCCGACCGTCCTCGGTTTCTGTGCACGATCTGGATCCAGATCCGGATCGTGAGGTTGACTTTTCCCCCTCCAAACCCTAAATATTTTGCAATCTTTGGAATGCCATAACACTGCAACCGTTGCTCCGATTCGTGCTTGTAGCATATCAAAATGTTCGTCTCGACGAGTACATCATTTAATCTCATTGAATCATTTTCATTTCAGCTCATCTTGATGCCCGAAATGCTGTTAGAAGAGGGCTATGTGAGGAAAGTTTCAGATCTGTTTCAGCAAATGCACTTTTGTCATTTTTGCCATGGTTAATGTGTGCAGGATATGATCCTGAGCTCTACATGTATTTTGAAGAATGCCATGCCATCTTTACAGGGGTGTATGCCATGTATTTTTGTGATATTTGTGGTGACTAGCACAAGCATGCAAAGTAGCTTACTCAATGATGCTGATTTCAGGAACTTAGAATTTCACTAAGTCCTTGCCCTGTCATTATTTATATGCCATATGGTCATGTTGTTTCCTAGTGATCCGTGCCTCTTTTGAGCATGATCAGTAAGGATAGTTTGTACATAATGTTGTGCTCTCTCCATCCATGTCTTTGTTTGCAATTATGAAGCACCCTAGCTTGAGTCAATCGAGCTCTACTTTTGCTATAAAATGTTGCTGGCAGATTGTTAACATGTTTAGCAATTTTGCCGAGCTTGTTGTTGTTGATACGTGTATGCTATGTTCTTGTTCTTGCCATGTCTAGCTTCTATTCCATGTCTATTTACTGGGTGTATGCTTATTTTGTCTTGCAATGCCTCTTACTGAGTGCATCGAGCTCGTAAACATGCCTATTTGTTAATCTGTTTTGCCATGCTCCAGTTTTTCACTAAGTCTGAATCTGTTTATGTTGTTGCTATGTTCACATGCTTGCAATTGTATTTTCTGATCCCTTTTGGCTCATGGTCACTAAGGGACTTTTTTTATATGCTTAGAGTAGCTTCAGGCCATGTCTTGCTTTGCCATGATATGTTCCTGTGGCATGTAGTTTTCGTGATCTAAACATTGCTTCCTGATGATAAATTCCTAACATAATGTTAATTTCTCTAAGTCTGAAACCTGTTATCTTTTGCACTTTTGCCATGCTTGTTTGAACCTGCTATTTAGTGAATTAGCCGTAGCTCAGTGTTCATCTTTTGTCAAGCATCATGAGTGGATCCCTGCCATGTATTTTGTTGCCATGTTGGAGTGCTGTAGCATGTTGTTCTTGATGCATTTAGAAGGCGACTTGCTGTTTATCGCAGACCGGTGCCATATTTGTTTTGCTTGCCATTTCTAAACCGTGCATCCGATTCCGGTGATCTTTATATCAATTTCGACCGAAATCAACTCCCCTTTCCAGTGGCACTCTTGGATTTCCAAGTTGAGGCCAGGTTCAATCATTCCTTTCCAAATCTTGCATATGCATCACATATCACATCCCGCATATCATACCATGTTTGCATCATGTTGTTTGAGCTTCGCACGTGGTTGATTGTGTTCCGTTTGCTTGTTGTTCTTGCTTGGGTAGAGCCGGGAGATGAGTACGTAAATGAGGAGCCCGTCGAGTATGCCTACGAGGATCAAGGCAACTCTGAGAACTTTGCAGGCAAGATGACCATACCCTCGAAATCACTTCTATCTTTGCTTGCTAGATGCTCGCTCTTTTGCTATGCCTATGCTACGATACCTACCACCTAATCATCATGCCTCCTACATTGCCATGTCAAACCTCTAACCCACCTTGTCCTAGCAAACCGTTTTGGCTATGTTACCGCTTTGCTCAGCCTCTCTTATAGCGTTGCTAGTTGCAGGTGAAGATTGGAGTTCGTTGCTTGTTGGAACATGTTTATTGTTGGGATATCACAATATTATCTTGTTTATCTTAATGCACCTATATACTTGGTAAAGGGTGGAAGGCTAGGCCTTATGCCTAGTGTTTTGTTCCACTCTTACCGCCCTAGTTTCCGTCATATCGGTGTTATGTTCCCGGATTTTGCGTTCCTTACACGGTTGGGTTATAATGGGAACCCCTTGACAGTTCGCCTTGAATAAAACTCGTCCAGCATGGCCCAACATTGGTTTTACAATTCGCCACCTAGCCTTTTTCCCTTGGGTTTCGCGGACTCAAGGGTCATCTTTATTTAACCCCCCGGTCCAGTGCTTCTCTAAGTGTTGGTCCAACTGAGCGATGTCCGGGGCTACCAGGGGCAACTCTGGGCTGGCCTACTCGACGTCTGGCTCATCCGAGTGTGCCCTGAGAACGAGATATGTGCAGCTCCTATCGGGATTTGTCGGCACATTCAGGTGGCTTTGCTGGTTTAGTTTTACCATTGTCGAGGATGTCTCGTAACCGGGATGCCGAGTCTAATCGGATTGTCTTGGGAGAAGGAGTATCCTTCGTTGACCGTGAGAGCTTGTGATGGGCTAAGTTGGGACTCCCCTGCAGGGATTTGAACTTTTGAAAGCCATGCCCGTGGTTATGGGAAGATGGGAATTTGTTAATGTCCGGTTGTAGAAAACCTGAAACTTAACTTAATTAAAATGCACCAACCGCGTGTGTAACCGTGATGGTCTCTTCTCGGCGGAGTCCGGGAAGCAAACACGGTGTTGGAGTAATGCTTGACGTAGGTTGTTCTAGGATCACTTCTTGATCATAGTTGTTCGACCGTGCTTTTGCCTTCTCTTCTCTCTCTCTTTTGCGAATATGTTAGCCATCATATATGCTAGTCGCTTGCTGCAGCTCCACATCATACCTTTACCTTACCTATAAGCTTAAATAGTCTTGATCGCGAGGGTGTGAGATTGTTGAGTCCCCGTGACTCACAGATTACTTCCAAAACCAGATGCAGGGACCGATGGTGCCATTCTAGATGATATGATCGATCTCAAGTAGGAGTTCTATGAAGACTCTCGTCGTTACTATGTGTCCTTCCCAGATGATCAGTAGTGGTGCCCAGTTGGGGCGATTGGGGACTTTGTCGCATTTGGGGGTTGATCTTTATTTTGGGACCGTAGTCGGACCCTGAGTGTATTGGATGAATGTAATGATTTATTTATGTATTTGTGTGACGTGGCGAGTGTAAGCCAACTATGTACCTTTCCCCTTTATTTATTTACATAGGTTGTTGTGAAGATTACCTCACTTGCGACATTGCTTTCACTGCGGTTATGCCTCTAAGTCGTGCTTCGACACGTAGGAGATATAGCCGAATCGAGAGTGTTATAAGTTGGTAATCAGAGCCTTCCCCGACCTTAGGAGCCCCCTGCTTGATCGAATCGTTGGCGTTGTTGAGTCTATAAAAATGTTTTGAGTCATTTAGGATTATATATATCGGAGAGTAGGACTTATTTTTACTCCTTAGTCCCTTCGTCGCTCTGGTGAGGCATCCTGACGTAGAGTTTTGACTCTTCTCTTCTCAAATTTCACTAAAAAAATTAGGATCACGCGGGTATCTTGGAATCGTTCCGATGGTTTTGTGAGGAGAACATTGTTCTTGTTGCCTCCTGACATTTAGGGGTTGTGGCAGTGTCCCGGGGAGTTGAGCTCCGAGGTGTTGTCATCACAATTTTATCGTTGCAATTCTGGAATACCTTAGTTTCGCCGACATCGAAAATCTCTTTTATGCAGTTGTTGGTGAGATAACCTCAACGCCACCCAGTACTGGGGCAGGAGTTCGGGAGTATTGCCATAACTTGTATAACGGATGCTTTTCGAAGGTTGAGGTAAATGATTTCCGAAGGTTTCTTGGTTATGTGTTGAAGGATGGATACAGCTGGATGTAGGATTTGCTAGCTTTGGGTGAGATATTATGCTTCCCCTGTATCCCCAACACCTAATTGCATAACTGGAAAGGTTCGGGAGTTTCATAGGTGGGAATTCTTGTAGCTCTAGTTATTCTTCCGCGGATATTTGGTTTGGGATTGGGTAATCCTCACCAAGTATTTGTTCTTGTCCGTACCTTGTTGTTTTATTCTTCTACCTCTATCTAAGTGGCTTCTCAATTTATGGAAATGTGACCATTTCAATTGGATTGTATTTGTTCATTTTGTTCGGATGTGAAGACTATATGTTGCAATTTCGATCCATTTGATTCAGCTTAAATATTTGTCTGTCAAGATTCTAATGGATGTCACCCTCTTCAGGATGGCTCCTGCTAAGGGTCAGAATCAGAATCAGGATCCGCCGCCACCACCTCCACCTCCGGAGGCATGGCAAGCTATGATGGCCGCTACCAATGCAAACACGCAGTTGATCATGCAAATTCTACAAGAGCGCAACCAAGGGAATCATGGCCATGGCAACAATCAGAATCAGTTTGCTACACTCAACCAGTTCCTTGCTAACCAGCCAAAGACCTTCAGCAACTGTGTCAAGGCCTCAAACGCTGATGATTGGCTCGTGGATATATGGAAGCATTTTGAGTGCAGTAATGTCAGGCCTGAGGACTTTGTCAAGTTTGCCTCCTTCCAACTCAAAGACCAAGCTGCAGAATGGTTTCAGCAATACAAAGATTCCAGAGGAGGCCATGTGATTACGTGGGATGAATTCCGTCAAGACTTCAAAGCTCATCACATTCCTCAGAGTGTTGTTGAAAGCAAGCGTGAGGAATTCCACAACTTGAAGCAAGGCAGCTTGTCTGTTTACCAGTATAACATTTTGTTCCAGAGGCTCGCTCGTTTCGCCAAGCAAGACGTCCCTGACGAGAAGAGCATGATTTATCAGTTCAGGGGTGGCCTCAGAGAAGATCTCCAACTAGCTCTCGTCCTTTTTGAGCCGAAGAAGTATGATGAGTTCTACAATATGGCAATGAAGCAAGAGACTGCTCAACTCAAGTGCGATGCTTCCAAGAAGCGAGTCAGAGATGCAACTCCTTATTCCTCAACTCAAGTGGCTAAGCAGCAAAAGTATTGGCTGCCTCCTCCTCTGTTCCGTCAGCCTTATCAGCAGAAGAGAAAAGGTGGCAATGGATCTTCCCACCCACCCAACCCCGGCTTTCAGAACAAGACTTTGTCTCAAGCTCCAAGATCAAGTGCTCTGTATCACCGTCCGCTCTCGGAGGTCACGTGCGACAAGTATCAGCAGAAGGGTCACTATGCAAACAAATGCTTCAATCAGAGGCGTCTCTCTCCTCCTCCTCCTATGAGATCTGCCAGCACCGCAGTGGTCAAGCATAACCCCAAGTCTGCTAAGGTCAACTTGATGAATGCAGCTCAGGCAGAGGACTCGTCAGATGTGATCATGGGTAACCTTCTTGTTAATGATATTCCTGCAAAAGTTCTTTTTGACACTGGTGCATCGCATTGTTTCATCTCGAGACCATTTGTTTCTAAGCATGAGTTGCCTTTACAAGAGTTGCCTAGGCAGTTATCAGTTATTTCTCTGGGTAAATTCATGAATGCAAGTGCTATGATCCCGGATGTTACTATCACGTTGGGCGACTATAAGTTTCTATCCTCTCAAGTGGTCCTTGGTAACTCGGATATTGATCTTATTCTCGGAATGGATTGGCTTTCTAAGCACAAGGCTCAGCTTGATTGTGCTGCCAGGCAGATTCAATTGACTCATTCATCTAAGGATGTAATTGTCTTCGCCGCAAGGGATGATACCATCCGTCTGTTTTATCTCAATGAGAAGGGCGAGCTGGATTCCATCTCTCAAATTCCGGTCGTTTGCGAATATCAAGACGTCTTTCCAGAAGAGCTTCCAGGAATGCCTCCGCACCGGCCAGTTGAATTCGTCATCGATCTTGATCCTGGCACGGAACCTGTTTGCAAATGACCTTACAAGCTTGGACCTGAAGAGTTGAAGGAGCTGAAGAAACAACTCGGTATTCAAGAGCGAATGGGTCTCATCCGACCTAGTTCTTCTCTGTGGGGTTGTGGAGTTCTTTTTGTGAAGATGAAGGATGGAACGGATCGACTCTGTGTTGACTACCGTCCATTGAACAAGAAGACCATAAAGAACAACTACCCACTTCCCAACATCAACGAGCTATTTGAACAACTCAAAGGTACCCAAGTATTCTCCAAGCTTGATTTCTGTATGGGCTATCACCAGATTCGCATTTGTGAGCAAGATATCCCCAAGACAGCTTTCAGAACAAGCTATGGTTCATATGAATACACTGTCATGTCTTTTGGCCTCGTCAACGCTCCTCCGACATTCTCTCGCATGATGAATTTCAACTTCAACCCCTACACAAATGACTTCGTCTTGGTTTACCTTGATGACATTTTGGTCTTTTCCAAGAACAAGGAGGATCATGCCAAGCACTTGCGTTTGGTGCTGGATAAGCTCAGAGAACATAAGTTCTATGCCAAGTTTTCAAAGTGCGAGTTTTGGCTCGATGAGGTTCTCTACCTTGGGCATATCATCTCTGCCAAGGGCATAGCGGTGAATCCTGAGAAGGTGTCTGCAATTGTGAATTGGGAACCACCTCAGAATGTGAAGCAACTCCGTAACTTCCTTGGGCTCGCAAGCTATTGTCGAAGGTTCGTTGAGAACTTCTCAAAGATCGCGAAACCTCTTTCCAACCTTCTCTAGAAGCATGTGAAGTACGTTTGGTCTCCTGAATGTGACATCGCTTTCAACACCCTGGAAGAGAAGTTAGTCACTGCTCTAGTTCTGACTCCTCCTGATGAATCCAAACCGTTCGAGGTCTTCTGTGATGCCTCTCTTCAAGGTCTTGGTGCAGTGTTGATGCAAGAGAATAAAGTTGTGGCCTATACCTCTCGCCAGTTGAAGCCCAGCGAGAAGAACTACCCCACTCATGACCTTGAGTTGGCGGCAGTTGTGCATGCTCTTTTAACTTGGAGACATATCTTATTGGGAAGAAAAGTGGACATCTTCACTGACCACAAGAGTCTCAAGTACATCTTCACTCAGCCTAATCTCAACCTCAGGCAGACTCGTTGGGTCGAAATGATTCAAGAGTATAATCCGAGTATCGAATATACTCCAGGCAAGGCCAATGTAATTGCTGACGCATTGAGCAGGAAGGCTTACTGCAACAGTTTGATTCTCAAGCCTTACCAACCCGAGCTTTGTGAAGCTTTCCGCAAACTCAATCTGCAAGTTGTTCCTCAAGGTTTCCTCGCCAACCTCCAAGTCTCTCCTACTTTGGAAGATCAGATTCGCGAGGCTCAACTTCTTGATGCTATGGTGAAGAAGGTGAAGATTGGGATTGCCAAGAGTCAACCCAAGTACAAGTGCTATCGTCTTGATGACAAAGATACTCTATTCTTCGAGGATCGAATTGTTGTGCCTAAAGGTGACCTTCGTAAAGTCATTATAAATGAGGTTCACAATTCACTCCTCTCTATCCACCCTGGAAGTACAAAGATATACCATGACCTCAAGCAGTCGTATTGGTGGACTCGAATGAAGCGCGAGATTGCTCAATTCGTGAATGAATATGATGTCTGCAGAAGAGTGAAGGCAGAACACCAACGACCAGCTGGTCTCCTCCAACCTCTTGCCATTCCAGAATGGAAGTTTGACCACATTGAGATGGACTTCGTGACTGGATTTCCAAAGTCCAAGCGTGGCAATGATGCTATCTTCGTTGTCATCGACAAACTCACTAAAGTGGCTCATTTTCTTCCTATCAAAGAATCTATCACAGCAGCTCAATTGGCAGAGCTATATACCTCCCGGATTGTCTCTCTGCACGGCATTCCGCAGTTGATATCTTCAGATCGTGGCAGCATCTTTACCTCCAAGTTTTGGGATTCTTTTCAGAAGGCCATGGGCACGAACATCCGTTTCAACATAGCTTTTCATCCTCAAACTAGTGGCCAAGTCGAGTGTGTCAATTAGATTCTTGAAGATATGCTCAGGGCTTGCGTCATCTCCTTCGGTATGAAGTGGGAAAATTGTCTTCCATATGCCAAGTTCTCCTACAACAACAGCTTCCAAGCGAGTTCGGGCAAGGCCCCATTTGAATGTCTCTATGGCAGGAAGTGTTGTACTCCTCTTAACTGGTCAGAGACTGGTGAACGTCAACTTCTTGGAAATGACTTGATCACATAGGCGGAAGAGATGTGCAAAGTCATTCGTGATAATCTCAAAGCCGCGCAATCGCGCCAGAAGAGTTACTATGATAGCAAGCATCATGACTTGGCTTTCGAGATCGGAGACCATGTTTACCTCCGCGTCTCTCCAATGAAAGGTACTCGTCGCTTCGGTATCAAAGGGAAGCTTGCCCCTAGATACGTGGGTCCTTTCAAGATCGTCAGCAAAAGAGGAGATCTCGCCTATCAACTTGAGCTTCCCTCCAACTTTGCAAACGTGCATGACGTGTTTCATGTCTCTCAGCTCCGCAAGTGCTTCAAGACCCCTGACCGCACCGTCAACTTCGAAGACATTGATCTCCAAGAAGACATGTCTTATCATAAGCACCCAGTCGCTATTCTAGAAGAAACTGAGCGCAAGACTCGCAACAAGTCAGTCAAATTCCTGAAAGTCAAGTGGTCACATCATTCTGACCGTGAAGCCACCTGGGAACGTGAGGACCACCTCTGTTCTGAGTACCATGAGTTTTTCTAGTCCTAGATCTCGGGACGAGATCCTTTCGTAGCGGTGGAGTGTTGTAACACCCCGGATGTAATTTACCTTATTTGTATCCCAACTCTTGCCGTTTCCAGCACTAAGTTATGTTATTTACTCGTTGACGTGTTTTTGTCTTTGTCATGCATCTCATATCATGTCATCATGTGCATTGCATTTGCATACGTGTTCGTCTCATGCATCCGAGCATTTTCCCTGTTGTCCGTTTTGAATTCCGGCGCTCCTATGTCCTCCGGTCTCCCTTTCTATCTCTTTTTGTGTGGGGGGGCTAAACATTTTCGGATTGGACTGACACTTGCCAAGCGGCCTTGGTTTACCACCGGTGGACCGCCTGTCAAGTTTCGTGCCATTTGGACTTCGTTTGATACTCCAACGGTTAACCGAGGGACCGAAAAGGCCTCGTATGTGTTGCAACCCAACACCCCTCCAAAGTGGCCCAAAACCAACCAAAACCCCTTCTATCTTCTAGAGCGTTCGATCATGATCGCGTGGCCGCAAACCGCACCTCATTTGGAGCTTCCTAGCTCCCTCTACCCCTATAAAAAGGGCCACTCCCCAAAATTTTCGGGACTTCCCTACCCTAAACCTAGCTCCTCTCCCTCTCGCCGCGCCGGACACGTCCGGTCCGGCCGGACAAAACCGCCGCCACCGCCCGCAGCCAACCGGGGGCCGCCACAATTCTCGGCGGGCCTCCCCACCGCCGCGGCCCGCGAAGCCCGCGGGGAGCCCTCCCGGCCCGCGCACCCCGCCGCCCAGCTCCTCGCCCGCGCCGCCCCGCTCTCCCCGCCGCTTCGCCGAGACTGCCCGACGCCACCGCGCCTCTCGCCCCCCGGCGATGCCACCGCCAGTGCCGGCCACCGCGTCGACCGGAGCCGCTCGACGCCGCCAAGTTCCACTCCGGCGCCGCCCAAGTCCACCGCGGCCATCCCGCTCGATCCGGCCGACTCCGGCGACTCCTCATCTCCGGCGAACAGTGATTCCAGCCGTCCTCATTTTCCGTGCACGATCTGGATCGTGAGGTTGACTTTTCCCCCTCCAAACCCTAAATATTTTGCAAACTTGGCATGCCATAACTCTGCAACCGTTGCTCCGATTCGTGCGTGTAGCATATCAAAATGTTTGTCTTGACGAGTACATCATTTCATATCATTGCCTCATTTTCATTTGAGCTCATCTTGATGCCCGAAATGCTGTTGGAAGAGGGCTATGTGAGGAAAGTTTCAGATCTGTTTCAGCAAATGCACTTTTGTCATTTTTGCCATGGTTAATGTATGCATTATATGATCCTGAGCTCTATATGTGTTTTGAAGAGTGCCATGCCATCTTTACAGGGGTGTATGCCATGTATTTTTTTGATCTTTGTGGTGACTAGCACAAGCATGCAAAGTAGCTTACTCAATGATGCTGATTTCAGGAACTTAGAATTTCACTAAGTCCTTGCCCTGTCATTATTTATATGCCATATGTTCATGTTGTTTCCTAGTGATCCGTGCCTCTTTTGAACATGATCAGTAAGGATGTTTTGTAGATAATGTTGTGCTCTATCCATCCATGTCTTTGTTTGCAATTATGGAGCACCCTAGCTTGAGTCAATCAAGCTCTACTTTTGCTATAAAATGTTCCAGGCAGATTGTTAACATGTTTAGCAATTTTGCCGAGCGTGTTGTTATTGATCCATGTATGCTATGTTGTTGTTGTTCTTGCCATGTCTAGCTCTATGCCATGTCTATTTGCTGGGTGTATGCTTAGTTTGTCTTACAATGCCTCGTAGTGAGTGCATCGAGCTCGTAAACATGCCTACTTGTTAATCTGTTTTGCTATGCTCCAGTTTTTCACCAAGTCGGAATCTGTTTATGTTTTTGCTATGTTCACATGCTTGCAATTGTATTTTATGATCCCTTTTGGCTCATGGTCACTAAGGGACTTTTGTTATATGCTTGGAGTAGCTTCATTCCATGCCTTGCTTTGCCATGATATATTCCTGTAGCATGTAGTTTTCGTCCTCTAAACATTGCTTCCTGATGATAAATTCCTGAGATGACGTTAATTTCACTAAGTCTCAAACATGTTATCTTTTGCACTTTTGCCTTGCTTGTTTCAACCTGCTATTGGGTGAATTAGCCGTAGCTTAGTGTTCATCTTTTTTCAAGCATCATGAGTGGATCCCTGCCATGTATTTCGTTGCCATGTTGGAGTGTTGTAGCATGTCGTTCTTAATGCATTTAGAAGGGTACTTGCTATTTATCGCAGACCGGTGCCATATTTGTTTTGCTTGCCATTTCCAAACCATGCATCCGATACGGTGATCTTTATATCGATTTCGACCAAAATCAACTCCCCTTTCCAGTGGAACTCTTGGATTTTCAAGTTGAGGCCAGGTTCAATCATTCCTTTCCAAATCTTGCATATGCATCACATATCACATCCCGCATATCATACCATGTTTGCATCATGTTGTTTGAGCTTCGCACATGGTTGATTGTGTTCCTTTTGCTTGTTGTTCTTGCTTGGGTAGAGCCGGGAGACGAGTACGTAAACAAGGAGCCCGTCGAGTACGCCTACGAGGATCAAGGCAACTCTGAGAACTTTGCAGGCAAGATGATCATACCCTCGAAATCACTTCTATCTTTGCTTGCTAGATGCTCGCTCTTTTGCTATGCCTATTTTACGATACCTACCACTTGCTTATCATGCCTCCCACATTGCCATGTCAAACCTTTAACCCACCTTGTCCTAGCAAACCGTTGTTTGGCTATGTTACCGCTTTGCTCAGCCCCTCTTATAGCGTTGCTAGTTGCAGGTGAAGATTGGAGTTCGTTCCTTGTTGGAACATGTTTATTGTTGGGATATCACAATATTGTCTTGTTATCTTAAAGCACCTATATACTTGGTAAAGGGTGGAAGGCGCGGCATTATGCCTAGTGTTTTGTTCCACTCTTGCCGCCCTAGTTTCCGTCATATCGGTGTTATGTTCCCAGATTTTGCGTTCCTTACACGGTTGGGTTATAATGGGAACCCCTTGACAGTTCGCCTTGAATAAAACTCTTCCAGCATGGCACAACATTGGTTTTACCATTCGCCACCTAGCCTTTTTCCCTTGGGTTTCGCGGACTCAAGGGTCATCTTTATTTAACCCCCCCCCCCGGCCAGTGCTTCTCTAAGTGTTGGTCCAACTGAGCGATGTCCGGGGCTACCATGGGGCAACTCTGGGCTGGCCTACCCGACGTCTGGCTCATTTGAGTGTGCCCTGAGAACGAGATATGTGCAGCTCCTATCGGGATTTGTCGGCACATTCGGGCGGCTTTGTTGGTTTAGTTTTACCATTGTCGAGGATGTCTTGTAACCGAGATGCCGAGTCTGATCGGATTGTCTTGGGAGAAGGAATATCCTTCGTTGACCGTGAGAGCTTGTGATGGGCTAAGTTGGGACTCCCCTGCAGGGATTTGAACTTTCGAAAGCCGTGCCCGCGGTTATGGGCAGATGGGAATTTGTTAATGTCTGGTTGTAGAAAACCTGAAACTTAACTTAATTAAAATGCACCAACCGCGTGTGTAACTGTGATGGTCTCTTCTTGGCGGAGTCCGAGAAGCGAACAAGGTGTTGGAGTAATGCTTGACGTAGGTTGTTCTAGGATCACTTCTTGATCATAGTTGTTCGACCGTGCTTTTGCCTTCTCTTCTCGCTCTCTTCTGCGAATATGTTAGCGACCATATATGCTAGTCACTTGCTGCAACTCCACATCATACCTTTACCTTACCTATAAGCTTAAATAGTCTTGATCACGAGGGTGTGAGATTGCTGAGTCCCCGTGACTCACAGATTACTTCCAAAACTAGATGCAGGGACCAATGATGCCATTCCAGATGATATGACTGAGCTCAAGTGGGAGTTTGATGAAGACTCTCGTCGTTACTACGTGTCCTTCCCAGATGATCAGTAGTGGTGCCCAGTTGGGGCGATCAGGGACTTTGTCGCATTTGGGGGTTGATCTTTATTTTGGTACCATAGTCATACCCTGAGTGTATTGGATGAATGTAATGACTTATTTATGTATTTGTGTCACGTGGCGAGTGTAAGCCAACTATGTACCTTTCCCCTTTAGTTATTTACATGGGTTGTTGTGAAGATTACCTCACTTGCGACATTGCTTTTAATGCGGTTATGCCTCTAAGTCGTGCTTCGACACGTAGGAGATATAGCCACATCGAGAGCGTTATAACCCAACTGTCGGCCTCTCCATGGACAGTCCACTTCAGATGCATGTCGGTCGTTGACCACATTGACAAGGCCGCGTCGAGAGCACCAGGGTGTTTGACAACGGCGAGGCCTAGGAAGGGAATGACACGGAGGCAGGGAAGACTCGGCAGTTGTTTCCCACGCGGAGGGGAGTACGACTGTCGGTGTCAAAACCGGCGGATCTCGGGTAGGGGGTCCCGAACTATGTATCTAGGATTGATGGTAACAGGAGGCAGGGGACACGATGTTTTACCCTGGTTCAGGCCCTCTTGATAGAGGTAAAACCCTACGTCCTGCTTGATTGTTCTTGATGATATGAGTATTAGAAGAGTAGATCTACCACGAGATCAGAGAGGCTAAACCCTAGAAGCTAGCCTATGGTATGATTGTATGTATATATCTATCGACTAGCCTGGTTCTGGTTTATATAATGCACCAGAGGCCTAGGATAACAAGAGTTCTAGCCGAATACGCAGGTGGGGGAGGATTCCTTGTCTTGATCACCAAGTCTTGTGGAATCTTCCTTGTATGCGGTAGCTGTCCGGACTGGCCCATGAGTATACGGCCATGGGGGTCCTCGCCCCAATCCAACTGATCGGGAGACGACGTGATGAGTACCCCTAGTCCAGGACACCGTCAGTAGCCCCCTAAACCGGTCTTCAAGTTAGGGACGCTCCTCGATTCTTCCGAACTGCTCTTCATCTTCGGTCGTCGGTCTTGAAAACTGGTTCAACAAATCTTCTCATCTTCGATCTTGAGGATCGCCGAAGTGCATCCGACGAGTTTACACGTCGGGTATCTGAGGAGCCCCTTTAAGTTTTCGGCCTTTATCAGTGCCTTGTTATTTTTTTGACACACCTCGGGTTTGAAGTTGTTCCCGGGAGGCAGTGTCCTCTTGCGTCCGAGCTCTAACGCCGGACTGCATTCGAGGTATCTTTTGCAGCCGAGCACCAATGTCAGACTGCTTCCGAGCTCCAACGCCGAAATGTATCCGAGCTCCAACGCCGGACTATGTCCAAGCTCCAACGCCGGACTATATCCAAGAAGTCATAGATCATCTTGGTCCAAAAAAGTTGAAGGAGTTTAGCCGAGCTTAATGCCGGAAATGCCCTCTATGGAGCTAGCCGCTAGCGCCCAAGCTTTATGCCGGACTGCTTCCAAGGTGGTGCAGTTTATTCTCTGCCGATGTATATCCAGTAGCCCTCAAGGTGTGTATCAGTCTAAAACCCGAGATGCACCTGAAGGCAAGCATAAAACCGTTGTTCCTAGTATCCCCTGAGACTCAGGTCGATGCGCGAAATCGGCCTGAGGATCAACTCCTAGCTTGGCAGCATACATAGGAATAAAAACGCAGTGTAATATATTAGATATAATAGTGATCGACGAATGGGCCCCTAAGAGAGGGTCGTGAGAAGTCGCCGTGATATATAGCTTGATGCCAGATAGGTCCAGATGGTACTTATTGTTGTCCGAAGACGCGCTTCCCATAGTTCGATCAAGCCGAACACTGAGCCCTTTGAATTTTCTGCATTGAATAGGCAATGCAGTAGCCCCCGAGACACTGGTCGGGTGGAAACACTAGATTAGGGAATCGATGTGCCCCTTTAATATTTGTAAATAATGAGCGCAAAGCCCAGTAGCCCCGAGCCTTAATGTGGGCACGGGTGGCCGAATTAAGGATCGATGTCCAGAGTAAAAACACAGATTATGTGTAATGATTCTATGTATCCAAGTACTTTACATCATTATTTTGACACCACTGTGACCATTTATTAGTTGAAAGTGGCCCATCGTCGGCTTCTACCCCTTGGTAGATACTACGTAGGGTGTTTCCGCAATAACAAAGTGTAAGTGCATCTAGCGCCACCCCTAGTTGGTTTTGGAGTATTGACGACAAACCTAGTTGAGGGACTAATGTGTTTGTGAGATTTGCAGGATAACACAGGTAGAAGTCCCTCATTGATTCGGTTTTCCTACCAGAGATGACCCCTAAAAATGTATGAAGACATTGAAGTCAAACGTGGTATGTGAAGACATTCACATTGAAGACTATGACAAGAGAAGACATCGCGTGAAGACTATGGAGCGCGAAGACTTAGCAGTTTCGTCGTTCTGTGTTTTTCTTTGTTGAGTCATAGGAACCACCGTACTGTTAAGTGGGGTCCAAGAGAACCAGTCAGAATGACTGAAGTGATGCTTAACCAAAATCCTATGTCTTCGAGTGAAGACTATGAGAGCAAATCTTGTCCAGAGTTGGATAAGTCAGCTTTGCTTGTAGCCCAAGTAAAGTTGTCGTGTGTGTTTGAAATCTGACCCTTGGAACACGTGTCAGTTCCTTAGTGACCCAGGGTCATTTCGGACAAATCAGGTTGGGTTGCCTAGTGGCTATATATAGCCCACCCCCTACAACCATAAACGGTTGGCTGCTCTGAGTTAAAGCACGGCTTTTGTCGTTTGAGAGCAAACCACCTCGAAGCCTTTGAGAGAGAATTCCTTGCGAGTATAAAGCCCTAACCACCCAGAGCCAAAGAGTGTTAGGCATCACTTAAGTCTTCCTGTCTATGTGATCTGAAGACTTATTACACTTGAGGACTGTGAATCCTCCAGCCGGTTAGGCGTCGCGTTCTGAGCATCCAAGAGTCATTGTGGATCGCCGGTGAATGAAGTCTGTGAAGGTTTGGAAGTCTATCTTGAAGACTTACCAGAGTGATTGGGCGAGGTCTATGTGACCTTAGCTCAAGGGGAATACGGTGAGGACTGGGTGTCCTGAGCTGCGTGTTCAGGACTGGGTGTCCAGGACTGTGTGTCCTCAGGTTTAAATACCTAGCCGCCCTAACCAGACGTACAACTGTCACAGCAGTTGGAACTGGTCCAACAAATCATTGTCTTCAACGAGTCACTAGTTTCATCCTTCCCTTCCCTTTACTTACTGTTGGTCCTTGTGAAGTCATTGTATGATTGCATTATCTTTTGTCTTCACTGAGTGACTGCTTGTTCTGATTGGCTTCACAATATCTTCCTACCTGATCCTTACTGCCTAGCTGCTATTAGTCATTGTGCTTTCACCTCATTGAATACTTTACTATGGTTTGCCTACTGTAGTCTACCTTCTACTGCATGGTAATAGGTTTATTTCTATCGTTTGTGTTCGAAACTTCCATGTTTTGAAGACTTTCATAAAAATCGCCTATTCACCCCCCCTCTAGTCGATCACTAGCACTTTCAATTGGTGTCAGAGCAAGGTACTCCCTTGTTATGTGTGATTCGGTTTAACCACTTGGAGTTTTAGCTATGTCGACTGCAGGGATAATTAAAGTCTCCGCTGCGTGCCCCGTCTTTGATGGAACTGAATATCCCTACTGGAAGAATAAGATGCGCATGCATCTTGAAGCCATTGATGTCGACCTATGGTATGTCGTCAAGAATGGCGTTCCCAAGGCTGGTGAAGGTGTCACTGCTGCTGATGTCAAGAAGTTCGTTCAACTGGACTCCACTGCCAAGAACATCATCTGTGGTCATCTGACCAAAGGACAGTATGGCCGCGTGAGTTCTTTGGAAACATCTAAGCTAGTCTGGGACTGGCTCTCCAAGGTCAACGAAGGCGTCTCAACCTAGAGAGATCAAAGAATCAGTGTCCTTGGCAACCTCTTCAACCGCTTCAAGAGAAATGACAATGAGAATGTCCAGCTCATGTTTGATCGACTCACTGACATCACAAATGAGCTTCAAACCCTCGGCGCCACTGAGATCACCAAGCATGAAGTCGTCAAGACACTCCTGAGATCACTTGATAGCTCGTTTGACACCCTAGCCCTGATGATTCAAGAACGTCCTGACTTCAAGACACTCGATCCGTCTAACATACTTGAGAGGCTCAACACACACGAGTTTCAGCTTTTTGAGAAAAGAGATATCTACGGTCCCAACTATGGGCGAACTCGTGCCTTGAAGGCAAAAGCTGTCTCCTCATTTGAAGAAGAATCTGACAGCAGTTCTGATGATCCTGAAGACATTGGAAAGGAGCTTGCTATGCTTGTGAAGAAGTTCCAAAAATTCACCAAGAAGAAAGGCTTCAGAAAGTCTTCACGATCAAGCTCAAGGAATGATGAAGCTTCTGCTCATGACTACAAGAAGAAAACATGCCACAAGTGCAAGAAAACTGGCCACTACATCTCTGACTGTCTGCAGTGGGACATTGAGGACAAGAAGAAAAAGAAGAGCAAGGAGTATGATTCTGATGACAAGGAGAAGAAGAAATACTCAAAGTCTTCTTCCAAGTCCTCCTCAAAGTCTTCATCACACAAGAAGAGCTCATCTGGCAAGGCACGTGCGTTTGTTGGAAAGGAAATGGATTCAGAGGAGGAGTCCACTTTTGAGGAGGCGGAGGTGGAGTCTAAGGAGGAGTCCGATTCTGGCGTTGCGAGTCTGGCTACAGCATACGTTGCCAAGTCCATCTTCAACACTGAAGACAATTACTTCATCACCGACACCGATGCAAATGACAAGGACTACTCCGCTCCTACCTACTACTTCATGGCGCGCGGTGCCAAGGTAAACACACACACTACTCACTATCAAACATCTAGTGAAGATGACTCTGATTGTGGTTCCAAACCCAGCTACAAAACACTTGCTAAAATTGCAACTGAACAACAGAAAGCTATGGAATATATTCAAAAACTGTTAGACAAAACCGATGATCTGTTAGATGCTGAAATGACTCGATCTCAGTCCTTAATTGAAGACATAAAAAATCTTCACGTTAAGTATGAGGAACTTGAAAGTCGTCATGAAACGCTCTCAACAACTCAGGAAAAGCTTTCCTATGATTATCTTCAAAGGAAGCAAGATCTTGAGAGATTGAGAGCGGCTCATGAAGATCTTCAAAAGGAAAACGAGTCACTTCGCGCTGAACAGATCAGTCCCGCTCAGGAAGGATTTGAACCATCATGTCTTAAATGCCTTGAGCGTGATAATGCTACTTCTGTTGCTGAATTTTCTACTGCTGCTACTATTGCAATACCTTCAACTGTTGATGTGGTAACTAACCCCTCTACTGAGGATACCACTGCTATTGCTGATGAGAATGCTAGGTTGAAGACATTGCTTGAAACAGGGATGTACAAAAGTCTCAAAGGGCATCAGACAGTATGTGATGTCCTCAAAAGGAAGATCCTGAACCGAAACCCTAGGAAAGAGGGTGTTGGGTTCGAAAGGAAAATGAATGCTGATGGCTCTTACTTGAAACCTGAGCAGTACCCCAAAACCACATGGGTTGCTGCAAAGGAACCTTCAGCGGATCCATCCACCCTATCTGGCTTCACTTGTGCTAATCCCATTGTTATTGATGAATTCTTTGATGCAAATTATAAACTTTTTAAGAATTAGAATGGTGAAGTGTTTGCCAGGTATATTGGTACTAACTGCAGGAATGGACCGCCTATGAAGAAGATCTGGGTGCCGAAAAGGTGTTTGGAAAATCTTCCTGTGAATGTCATCATGACACCACAGGTGAAGAAGACAAACCCTAGACCACAGGCTTCATACGGTCCAAAGGCTTCATACAGACAGAGGACTCACCTGAGTCGCACTAACGCAAATGTTTTGCAGGGAAGCCATACTCAGGCCTATGAATATGAGCGCGGTTCATCAAACCGCCATGTTCATAAGACCAAGAACTATTCTGCTTATTCTTATGAGTACTATTGTCCACCTGCAAGACTTTTTGCTAGGGCTCCAAAGCCAAAGTTCTCAGATGCTACACTTAGACTCATTGCTTCGAAGCCACCCTTGAAGATGTGGGTGGCTAAGAAAGCTTAACTCTCTTTTGCAGGGAAAGGTCCCCAGACGAAAACCAAAATCGTCTGACGCTATTGCTGGGGACCTTACACATCTTGTAGGGCGCAAGATCAAATGCCCAAATGGTCTTATTATGTACTTTGTTCCTAAGTCGCTTGCTACTTGCCCTATCAGTCCTAATCTCGATCTAATCTTTAATAATCCACTGGTTCGTCAAATGTTTTTGCTTCACAATTCTCTTCGTGAAGCCTATCCCCCTAACTGCACTGTAGGGTACGACACCAGCAGCTTCAGAATGGATTATTGATAGTGGGTGTACAAATCACATGACTGGCAAGCGAAGCCTTCTCATGGACTCAACTTTACGTCCATCTGACAAAAGTCACATCACATTTGTTGACACTGGTAAAAGCAAGGTATTGGATCTAGGTAGAGTTGCAATCTCAAAGGATCAACACATGGATAAAGTCATGCTTGTTGAATCCCTTGGTTTCAACTTAATGTCTGTCTCAATGCTTTGCGATTTAAACATGATTGTGATGTTTGGAAAATATCGTTGCCTTGTACTAATGGAATCTGACAAGTCTCTAGTGTTTGAAGGGTATCGGAAAGATGATTTGTACGTGGTAGATTTCTCAACAGGACCACAACTTGCAGTATGTCTTCTAGCAAAAGCTTCTGAATGCTGGCTCTGGCATCGGAGGCTAGGGCATGCTGGCATGAGGAACCTCCACACCCTTGCAAGGAAGAAGCATGTCATAGGCATCGAGGGCGTCAAGTTCAAGAAGGATCACTTATGCGGTGCCTGTGAAGTAGGAAAGATGACGAGGGCCAAGCATCCCTCGAAGACAATCATGACAATGACCCAACCCTTCGAACTGCTCCACATGGATCTTTTCGGTCCCACTCATTACTCAGCTCTTACTACTACTGCTTGTCTCTATGGATTTGTCATTGTTGATGATTATTCAAGATATACTTGGGTGCATATAATCCTCTACAAGACTAAAGTGCAGGATGTCTTCAGACGCTTCGCCAATCGAGCAATGAACAACTATGGCGCCAAGATAAAGCACATCAGAAGTGACAATGGCACTGAATTCAAGAACACTGGCCTAGATACATATCTTGATACCTTAGGCATCACACATGAATTCTCAGCTCCGTACACGCCACAGCAGAATGGCATCGTCGAATGCAAGAATAGAACACATATTGAGATGGCCCGGACGATGCTTGATGAATACAAGACTCCAAGAAAATTCTGGCCGAAAGCCATTGATACTGCATGCCATATCATCAACAGTATTTATCTTCACAAGCTTCTGAACAAGACATCCTATGAGCTCCTTACTGGCAAGAAGCCAAATGCCAGTTACTTCAGAGTATTTGGCGCCAGGTGCTGGATCAAGGATCCACATCACACTTCAAAATTTGCACCAAAAGCACATGAGGGTTTTATGCTTGGATATGGGAAGGATTCGCACTCCTACAGAGTCTTCAACCTTTTTCACTATAAAGTGGTTGAAACAGTGGATGTGCGGTTTGATGAGACGAACGGCTCACAAAGAGAGCACCTGCCAAATGTGCTAGATGAAGTTCCATCCAGTGAATCAAGCAATCTTATGGGAACTGGAGAAATCATACCGTCTGAAGGTCAGACTGAAGAGGAACTTATCATCTCCGCACCTAATCAACCTGAAGACAATGCTCAGCCTGAAGACAATCCCTCTAACGATGACAATGATCAGCAAGAGCAAAATATTCGTCCTGTACATCCTCGTGTTGCAAATGTAGTACAGATTGAGAGAATAATTGATAGCATCAATGCACCAGGTCCACTCACGCGTTCAAGGGCAACACAGCTAGCAAATTTCTGTGGGCACTTCGCATTCGTCTCAATATCTGAACCCAAGAAAGTTGAAGAAGCCTTCATGGAACCTGAATGGATTCAAGCTATGCAAGAAGAGCTTCAACAGTTTGAGCTGAATAATGTATGGGAACTGGTTAAGCGTCCTGATCCTCGCAAGCACAATATAATAGGCACCAAATGGATATATCGCAACAAGCAGGATGAGCATGGTCAAGTTGTTAGAAACAAAGCTCGTCTCGTTGCTCAAGGGTACACTCAAGTTGAAGGGATTGACTTCGATGAAACATTTGCTCCTGTGGCTAGACTTGAAGCCATACGCATACTGCTCGCCTATGCAAATCATCATAACATACTTCTATATCAAATGGATGTGAAGAGTGCTTTTCTCAATGGCAAGATTGAAGAAGAAGTGTATGTTGCACAACCGCCTGGCTTTGAAGATCCAAAACATCCTGACATGGTGTACAAGCTCAACAAGGCACTGTATGGCCTCAAACAAGCCCCTCGGGCTTGGTATGACACACTCAAAGACTTCCTGAAGAGCAAAGGCTTCAAATCTGGTTCCCTCGACCCCACTCTCTTCACGAAGACATATGATGGTGAACTGTTTGTGTGCCAAATATATGTGGATGACATTATCTTCGGCTGCACCAATCAGAAATACAGTGAAGAGTTTGGATATATGATGCAAGAGCAATATTAGATGTCCATGATGGGTGAGCTAAAGTTCTTCCTTGGTCTTCAAATACGTCAGCAATGCAACGACATCTTCATATCTCAAGAGAAGTACCTCAAAGATTGCCTGAAGAAATTTGGTATGCAAGACTGCAAAGGCTTCACGGCGCCAATGCCAGCCAAACATCATCTGGGTTCCGACGACAATGGTAAAGAGTTCGATCAAAAGGTATACCGCTCCATGATTGGTTCTTTGCTTTATCTATGTGCATCTAGGCCAGATATTATGCTTAGTGTTTGCATGTGTGCTCGATTCCAAGCGGCACCAAAGGAATCGCATCACTTAGCTGTGAAGCGAATTCTTCGATATTTGGCTTACACCCCAACACTAGGATTATGGTATCCAAAGGGCTCAGAGTTTGATCTGGCTGGATTCTCGGATGCTGATTATGCTGGTGACAAGGTGGATCGCAAGTCTACATCAGACACATGTCATTTTCTGGGATGATCACTTGTATGTTGGTCTTCAAAGAAGCAGAACTGTGTATCTCTCTCCACTGCTGAATATGAATACATTGCTGCTGGATCTTGCTGCGCTCAGCTTCTGTGGATGAAGCAAACACTCAAAGACTATGGCATTCATCTGAAGCAAGTGCCACTCTACTGCGACAACGAAAGCGCCATCAAGATTGCCAACAACCCAGTTCAGCACTCGAAGACAAAGCACATTGAAATTCATCATCACTTTCTCAGAGATCATGTTGTGAAGGAAGATATTGATATCATACACGTCAACACTGAAGATCAATTGGTAGATATCTTCACCAAGCCCTTGGATGAGAAGAGATTTTGCAAGTTACGGTGTGAGTTAAATATCTTGGAATCCTCAAATGTCCTGTGATCAGGCACACATCCTAACACTTATGCATATTGATGACTTAGATGTGCAACACATGAAGTAAAGTATATCTTCAATCAATGAAGACATACATTCTAAGTGTGAATACATTAATGTGGAATTTGACTTCGGAGCGCCACGATAATTGTGCGTCGTGCCTGGGTCTAATACTTCCTATATGGTGGGTAACGCCACCACCAAATTCTTCTGTTTGAAGTGTTTCACCCATGCGTTGCATTTGCTATGTCTTCACATTTGGTTTGGCTTCAATCTCAACCTGTCTTCATGATTATCTTCACTATGTTGATTATATATATACTAGTGTTCTGTCCTCTATAGCATTCACTTATAGCTATGTCTTCTTGTTGAATCTTTTGAACTAAGTGAATGTGATCGGACCCTAACCTCTCTATGCGTTCTATCTCAAACTCTATCTCTCCAAATCATATGCATTCTCTTGAAACTGTTGAATGTCTTCTCTGCGTCCTTGTCAGCAGAAGATACAGAGACAAACATTAAGTCCGCTTTCAATGCTAATTCCTTCACCTATAACCCGGAGAAGTGGGAACGACCACCCGACAATCCAGGCGTGCGTGGGAACGTGGAACAACCTCCGATATGTTGCATGATGGCCACGTGTCCTTCCGATGTGAATCGCCAGGGGCACCTATGTAATAACTGTTGGGTTTCGTAGTAATTTCAAAAAAATTCCTACACACACGCAAGATCATGGTGATGCATAGCAACGAGAGGGGGAGAGTGTGATCTACGTACCCTTGTAGATCGACAACGGAAGCGTTAACTTAGTTGATGTAGTGTACGTCTCCACGGCCCGACCGATCAAGCACCAAAACTACGGCACCTCCGAGTTCTAGCACACGTTCAGCTCGATGACGATCCCCGGACTCCGATCCAGCAAAGTGCCCGGGAAGAGTTCCGTCAGCACGACGGCGTGGTGACGATCTTTATGTTCTACTGTCGCAGGGCTTCGCCTAAGCACCGCTGCAATATTATCGAGGACTATGGTGGAAGGGGGCACCGCACACGGCTAAGAATATGATCATGTGGATCAACTTGTGTGTCAAGGGGTGCCCCCTGCCCCCGTATATAAAGGATCAAGGGGAGGAGGCCGGCCGGCCTCTATGGCGCGCCAAGGAGGAGTCCTCCTCCTAGTAGGAGTAGGACTCCTACTAGGAGGGGGAAAGAAGTGGGGAGGGAGAAGGAAAGGGGGGCGCCGCCCCCCCCCCCCTCTCCTAGTCCAATTCGGACCAGGGGGGGGGGAGGCGCGTGGCCCACCTTTGGCTGCCCCTCTCTCTCTCCACTAAGGCCCATATGGCCCATTACTTCTCCCGGGGGGGTTCCGGTAACCCTGCGGCTCTCCGGTTTTCTCCGAAATCACCCGGAACACTTCCGGTGTCCGAATATGGCCGTCCAATATATAAATCTTTATGTCTCGACCATTTCGAGACTCCTTGTCATGTCCCCGATCTCATCCGGGACTCCGAACTCCTTCGGTACATCAAAACTCATAAACTCATAATATAACTGTCATTGAAACCTTAAGCGTGCGGACCCTACGGGTTCGAGAACAATGTAGACATAACCGAGACACGTCTCTAGTCAATAACCAATAGTTGAACCTGGATGCTCATATTGTCTCCCACATATTCTATGAAGATCTTTATCGGTCGGACCGCATAACAACATACGTTGTTCCCTTTGTCATCGGTATGTTACTTGCCCGAGATTCGATCGTCGGTATCTTAATACCTAGTTCAATCTCGTTACCGGCAAGTCTCTTTACTCGTTCCGTAATACATCATCTCACAACTAACTCATTAGTTGCAATGCTTGCAAGGCTTATGTGATGTGCATTACCAAGAGGGCCCAGAGATACCTCTCCGACAATGGAGTGACAAATCCTAATCTCGAAATACGCCAACCCAACATGTACCTTTGGAGACACCTGTAGAGCTCCTTTATAATCACCCAGTTACGTTGTGACGTTTGGTAGCACACAAAGTGTTCCTCCGGCAAACGGGAGTTGCATAATCTCATAGTCATAGGAACATGTATAAGTCATGAAGAAAGCAATAGCAACATACTAAACGATCGTGTGCTAAGCTAATGGAATGGGTCATGTCAATCACATCATTCTCCTAATGATGTGATCCCGTTAATCAAATAACAACTCTTTTGTTTATGGTTAGGAAACATAACCATCTTCGATTAACGAGCTAGTCAAGTAGAGGCATACTAGTGACACTCTCTTTGTCTATGTATTCACACATGTATTACGTTTCCGGTTAATACAATTCTAGCATGAATAATAAACATTTATCATGATATAAGGAAATAAATAATAACTTTATTATTGCCTCTAGGGCATATTTCCTTCAGTCTCCCACTTGCACTAGAGTCAATAATCTAGTTCACATCACCATGTGATTCAACACTAAGAGTTCACATCACCATGTGATTAACACCCATAGTTCACATCGTCATGTGACCTATACCCAAAGGGTTTACTAGAGTCAATAATCTAGTTCACATCATTTATGTGATTAACACCCAAAGAGTACTAAGGTGTGATCATGTTTTGCTTGTGAGATAATTTTAGTCAACGGGTCTGTCACATACAGATCCGTTAGTATTTTGCGAATTCTATGTCTACAGTGCTCTGCACGGAGCTACTCTAGCTAATTGCTCCCACTTTCAATATGTATCTAGATCGAGACTCAGAGTCATCCAGATCTGTTTCAAAACTTGCATCGACGTAACTTTTTACGACGAACCTTTTGTCACCTCCATAATCGAGAAATATTTCCTTATTCCACTGAGGATAATTTTGACCAATGTCTAGTGATCTACTCTTAGATCACTATTGTACTCCCTTGCTTAATACGGTGTAGGGTATACAATAGATCTGGTACACATCATGGCATACTTTATAGAACCTATGGCTGAGGCATAGGGAATGACTTTCATTCTCTTTCTATCTTCTGCAGTGGTCGGGCTTTGAGTCTTACTCAATTTCATACCGTGTAACACAGCCAAGAACTCTTTTCTTTGACTGTTCCATTTTGAACTACTTCAAAATCTTGTCAAGGTATGTACTCATTGAAAAAACTTATCAAGCGTCTTGATCTATCTCTATAGATCTTGATGCTCAATATGTAAGCAGCTTCACCGAGGCCTTTCTTGAAAAAAATCCTTTCAAACACTCCTTTATGCTTTGCAGAATAATTCTACATTATTTCCGATCAATAATATGTCATACACATATACTTATCAGAAATGCTGTAGTGCTCCCACTCACTTTCTTGTAAATACAGGCTTCACCGCAAGTCTGTATAAAACTATATGCTTTGATCAATTTATCAAAGCGTATATTCCAACTCCGAGATGCTTGCACCAGTCCATAGATGGATCGCTAGAGCTTGCATATTTTGTTTAGCACCTTTAGGATTGACAAAACCTTCTGGTTGCATCATATACAACTCTCCTTTAAATCCATTAAGGAATGTAGTTTTGTCTATCCATTTGCCAGATTTCATAAAAATGCGGCAAATGCTAACATGATTTGGACAGACTTAAGCATCGCTACGAGTGAGAAAATTTCATCGTAGTCAACACCTTGAACTTTGTCAAAAACCTTTTTCGACAAGTCTCGCTTTGTAGATAGTAACACTACTATCAACGTCCGTCTTCCTCTTGAAGATCCATTTATTTTCTATGGCTTGCCGATCATCGGGCAAATCCATCAAAGTCCATACTTTGTTCTCATACATGGATCATATCTCAGATTTCATGGCCTCAAACCATTTCGCGGAATCTGGGCTCATCATCGCTTCCTCATAGTTCGCAAGTTCGTCATGGTCTAGTAACATGACTTCCAGAACAGGATTACCATACCACTCTGGTGCGGATCTCACTCTGGTTTACCTAAGAGATTCGGTAGTGACTTGATCTGAAGTTACATGATCATCATCATTAGCTTCCTTACTAATTGGTGTAGTAGTCACAAGAACGGATTTCTGTGATGAACTACTTTCCAATAAGGGAGCAGGTACAGTTACCTCATCAAGTTCTACTTTCCTCCCACTCACTTCTTTCGAGAGAAATTCCTTCTCTAGAAAGGATCCATTCAAAGCAACGAATATCTTGCCTTCGGATCTGTGATAGAAGTTGTACCCAACATTTTCTTTTTGGGTATCCCATGAAGACGCACTTCTCTGATTTGGGTTTGAGCTTATCTAAGAAACGGCAGCTTAGGTTTCTTGCCAAACAATAGTTCATACAGTGTCGTTTCAATGGATTTAGATGGTGCCCTATTTAACGTGAATGCAGCTGTCTCTAATGCATAATCCCAAAACGATAGTGGTAGATTGGTAAGAGACATCATAGTTCGCACCATATCTAATAAAGTACGGTTATGACGTTCGGACACACCATTATGCTATGGTGTTCCAGGTGGCGTGAGTAATGAAACTATTTCACATTATTTTTAACTGAAGGCCAAACTCCTAACTCAAATATTTTACTTCTGCGATCATATCGTAGAAACTTTTTATTTTTGTTACAATGATTCTCCACTTCACTCTGAAATTCTTTGAACTTTTCAAATGTTTCAGACTTGTGTTTCATCAAGTAGATATACCCATATCTGCTCAAATCATCTGTGAAGGTCAAAAAATAACGATACCCGCCGTGAGCCTCAACACTCATCGGATCACATACATCAGTATGTATTATTTCCAATAAGTCAGTTGCTCGCTCCATTGTTCCGGAGAACGGAGTCTTAGTCATCTTTCCCATAAGGCATGGTTCGCAAGCATCAAGTGATTCATAATCAAGTGATTCCAAAACCCCATCAGCATGGAGTTTCTTCATGCGCTTTACACCAATATGACCTAAACGGCAGTGCCACAAATAAGTTGCACTATCATTATTAACTTTGCATCTTTTGGTTTCAATATTATGAATATGTGTATCACTATGATCGAGATCCAATGAACCATTTTCATTGGGTGTGTAACCATATAAGGTTTTATTCATGTAAACAGAACAACAATTATTCTCTAACTTAAATGAATAACCGTATTGCAATAAACATGATCAAATCATATTCATGCTCAACGCAAACACCAAATAACACTTATTTAGGTTCAACACTAATCCCGAAAGTATAGGGAGTGTGCGATGATGATCATATCAATCTTGGAACTACTTCCAACACACATCGTCACTTCACCCTTAACTAGTTTCTGTTCATTCTGCAACTCCCATTTCGAGTTACTACTCTTAGCAACTGAACCAGTATCAAATACCGAGGGGTTGCTACGAACACTAGTAAAATACACATTAATAATCTGTATATCAAATATACCTTTGTTCACTTTGCCATCCTTCTTATCCGCCAAATACTTGGGGCAGTTCCGCTTCCAGTGACCAGTCCCTTTGCAGTAGAAGCACTTAGTCTCAGGCTTAGGACCAGACTTGGGCTTCTTCACTTGAGCAGCAACTTGCTTGCTGTTCTTCTTGAAGTTCCCCTTCTTCCCTTTGCCCTTTTATTGAAACTAGTGGTCTTGTCTACCATCAACACTTGATGCTCTTTCTTGATTTCTACCTTCATCGATTTCATCATCATGAAAAGCTCGGGAGTTGTTTTCGTCATCCCTTGCATACTATAGTTCATCATGAATTTCTACTAACTTGGTGATGGTGACTAGAGAATTCTGTCAATCACTATCTTATCTGGAAGATTAACTCCCACTTGATTCAAGCGATTGTAGTACCCAGACAATCTGAGCACATGCTCACTAGTTGAGTGATTCTCCTCCATCTTTTGGCTATAGAACTTGTTGGAGACTTCATATCTCTCAACTCGGGTATTTGCTTGAAATATTAACTTCAACTCCTGGAACATCTCATATGGTCCATGACGTTCAAAACGTCTTTTGAAGTCCCGATTCTAAGCCGTTAAGCATGGTGCACTAAACTATTAAGTAGTCATCATATTGAGCTAGCCAAATGTTCATAACGTCTGAATCTGCTCCTACAATAGGTCTGTCACCTAGCGGTGCATCAAGGACATAATTCTTCTGTGCAGCAATGAGGATAAACCTCAGATCACGGATCCAATCCGCATCATTGCTACTAACATCTTTCAACACAATTTTCTCTAGGAACATATCAAAATAAACACAGGGAAGCAACAACGCGAGCTATTGATCTACAACATGATTTGCAAAAAACTACCAGGACTAAGTTCATGATAAATTTAAGTTCAATTAATAATATTACTTAAGAACTCCCACTTAGATAGACATCCCTCTAATCCTCTAAGTGATCACGTGATTCAAATCAACTAAACCATGTCCGATCATCACGTGAGATGGAGTAGTTCCATTGGTGAACATCACTATGTTGATCATATCTACTATATGATTCACGCTCGACCTTTCGATTTCCGTGTTCCGAGGCCATATCTGTATATGCTTGGCTCGTCAAGTATAACCTGGGTATTCCGCGTGTGCAACTGTTTTGCACCCGTTGTATTTGAACGTAGAGCCTATCACACCCGATCATCACGTGGTGTCTCAGCACGAAGAACTTTCGCAATGGTGCATACTCAGGGAGAACACTTCTTGATAATTAGTGAGAGATCATCTTATAATGCTACCGTCAATCAAAGCAAGATAAGATGCATAAAAGATAAACATCACATGCAATCAATATAAGTGATATGATATGGCCATCATCATCTTGTGCTTGTGATCTCCATCTTCGAAGCACCGTCGTGATCACCATCGTCACCGGCGCGACACCTTGATCTCCATCGTAGCATCGTCGTCGTCTCGCAATCTTATGCTTCCACGACTATCGCTACCGCTTAGTGATAAAGTAAAGCATTACAGCGCGATTGCATTGCATACAATAAAGCGACAACCATATGGCTCCTGCCAGTTGCCGATAACTCGGTTACAAAACATGATCATCTCATACAATAAAATTTAGCATCATGTCTTGACCATATCACATCACAACATGCCCTGCAAAAACAAGTTAGACGTCCTCTACTTTGTTGTTGCAAGTTTTACGTGGCTGCTACGGGCTTAAGCAAGAACCAATCTTACCTACGCATCAAAACCACAACGATAGTTTGTCAAGTTGGTGCTGTTTTAACCTTCACAAGGACCGGGCGTAGCCACACTCGGTTCAACTAAAGTTGGAGAAACTGTCACCCGCTAGCCACCTTTGTGCAAAGCACGTCGGGAGAACTGGTCTCGCGTAAGCGTACGCGTAATGTCGGTCCGGGCCGCTTCGTCCAACAATACCGCCGAACCAAAGTATGACATGCTGGTAAGCATCATGACTTATATCGCCCACAACTCACTTGTGTTCTACTCGTGCATATAACATCAACACATAAAACCTAGGCTCGGATGCCACCGTTGGGTTTCATAGTAATTTCAAAAAATTTCCTATGCACACGCAAGATCATGGTGATGCATAGCAACGAGAGGGGGAGAGTGTGATCTACGTACCCTTGTAGATCGACAACGGAAGCGTTAACTTAGTTGATGTAGTCGTACGTCTCCACGACCCGACCAATCAAGCACCAAAACTACGGCACCTCCGAGTTCTAGCACACGTTCAGCTCGATGACGATCCCCGGACTCCGATCCAGCAAAGTGTCGGGGAAGAGTTCCGTCAGCACGACGGCGTGGTGACGATCTTGATGTTCTACTGTCGCAGGGCTTCGCCTAAGCACCGCTGCAATATTATCGAGGACTATGGTGGAAGGGGGCACCGCACACGGCTAATAATATGATCACGTGGATCAACTTGTGTGTCAAGGGGTGCCCCCTGCCCCCGTATATAAAGGATCAAGGGGAGGAGGCCGGCCGGCCTCTAGGGCGCGCCAAGGAGGAGTCCTAGTGGGGAGGGAAAAGGAAAGGGGGGCGCCGCCCCCCCTCTCCTAGTCCAATTCGGACCAGGGGGGAGGAGGCGCGCGGCCCACCTTTGGCTGCCCCTCTCTCTCCACTAAGGCCCATATGGCCCATTACTTCTCCTGGGGGGTTCCAGTAACCCTCCGGCTCTCCGCTTTTCTCCGAAATCACCCGGAACACTTCCGGTGTCCGAATATGGCCGTCCAATATATCAATCTTTATGTCTCGACCATTTCGAGACTCCTCGTCATGTCCCCGATCTCATCCGGGACTCCGAACTCCTTCGGTACATCAAAACTCATAAACTCATAATATAACTGTCATTGAAACCTTAAGCGTGCGGACCCTACGGGTTCGAGAACAATGTAGACATGACCGAGACACGTCTCCAGTCAATAACCAATAGCGGAACCTGGATGCTCATATTGGCTCCCACATATTCTACGAAGATCTTTATCGGTCAGACCGCATAACAACATACGTTGTTCCCTTTGTCATCGGTATGTTACTTGCCCGAGATTCGATCGTCCGTATCTTAATACCTAGTTCAATCTCGTTACCGGCAAGTCTCTTTACTCGTTCCGTAATACATCATCTCACAACTAACTCATTAGTTGCAATGCTTGCAAGGCTTATGTGATGTGCATTACCGAGAGGGCCCAGAGATACCTCTCTGACAATGGAGTGACAAATCCTAATCTCGAAATACGCCAACCCAACATGTACCTTTGGAGACACCTGTAGAGCTCCTTTATAATCACCCAGTTACGTTGTGACGTTTGGTAGCACACAAAGTGTTCCTCCGGCAAACGGGAGTTGCATAATCTCATAGTCATAGGAACATGTATAAGTCATGAAGAAAGCAATAGCAACATACTAAATGATCGGGTGCTAAGCTAATGGAATGGGTCATGTCAATCACATCATTCTCCTAATGATGTGATCCCGTTAATCAAATAACAACTCTTTTGTTTATGGTTAGGAAACATAACCATCTTCGATTAACGAGCTAGTCAAGTAGAGGCATACTAGTGACACTCTGTTTGTCTATGTATTCACACATGTATTATGTTTCCGGTTAATACAATTCTAGCATGAATAATAAACATTTATCATGATATAAGGAAATAAATAATAACTTTATTATTGCCTCTAGAGCATATTTCCTTCAATAACACTGTGCCGTCCCTGTCCCTATAAATACACGCCTCACCACAGTCATTATCCTTTCTTCCACTCTCGCACGAACCCTAGCGCCACCGCTAGCCCTCGACGACGCCGGCAACGAAGCGCTTAGCTGACGCGACCTCTCCGATGCTGTCTTCACGCCGGCCGCGGACATCGTCTTCTCCGCCATCGCCGTAGGTGTCCTCCGTCGCCAAGTTAGGGCACGGATGATCGAACTGCTCGGCCTCCTCTTCCACTCCGTCTAGCAGTTCTTCGTGTGGTAAATAAAACTTCCGTTTTACGGCCCCTTTGATCCTATAGATTCATCACTTTCTACCACAAGCAGTTTCTATTCACACAAGTTGGATCTATTTCATACTGCATCTCATAATATGCCTAGTATGTTCACTTATGCTTCACAAAGTAGTTAGATTCCTCACTTTTACTGATCCGTGGATTCGTACAAATCTGGAACCAACTCCTTATCTATGAGTGAATGTCTTCGCACGATGAGGTCAATGTCTTCTAAACTGATTTATCTTCAAAATCTTATGAGAATGCATATGACCTCTTCCCCTTCCCTCGCACCTTAATGTTGTCACAGGTACATGTCTGTGGGAGAATCCCTTGGTTCTCATAGTCTGCATTCATTTGCAGAATTCTTACAGCATCATATAAATTCTCCCGAAGCCAGTTCCTGTTTGTCCAGCAAGCGAAAGCCTTTGAAACCTTTGAACGTGTTGAAACCATTCAGTTTGAAGTTCATGGCTGCGGAGAAATCAGTAAGGAAGGGTGGTAGACAGCGTCGTGGGGGAACGCCAAGAGATTTGCCTGATGACCTCTCAGAGCTTTACAAGACAGATCCTGAAGAGGATTACAATCAGCGCAAGACCCGAATCCAATGGATTTGAAGATATTGGGCAGAACCATGGTTCAAGTATCGGTTTGTGACCCAGGAATATGCTGAGAAAAATGCCATCAAGCAACCTTGGGGAGACATCCTATACAGAAATCTTCAACCCAGGTCCAGAGATGAAGCCATTGAACAAGGCTTCTATCCCTGCATGGTCCGTGGACCACAGCCTGCGGATGCTCACCCATCGTCATTGCTATGGTGTCGTGACGACAATCTGTTCAAATGCAACTTCTAATTTGCCAAGAATTCGTCTAAGCAAAACAAGAAGTCATTGGGATTAGACTTCAACCCTGGCCCTTCTGCTCCCCGTGCCGATGGCACCCGCGAAGCTGAACCCAATCTTGTTGGGCCCTTCTACAACATGGAAGGTCTCATCACTCATATCATGGTTCAAGGGACAGCCATGGATGAGCCTGCAGATGACGCTGAATCTGATGAAGCGCCTGCACCGCCGAAGCCACAGAAACTGAAGAAGCCTAAAGCTTCAGTGCCTGCCTCAGCACCAAAAATCTCACGGGCGAAGCCACCGGCTACTGCACCTCCTGAAGACAGTGTGCAGTCTGAAGATTTGTCACACATCTCCCAGCCCTCAAGAGTCAAGATGCCTTTGCAACACACCAGCCAAGAACTGACTACTGCTGCTATTCTGCCCAACGACGCCATTGATCTGTCCAGCAATGAAGATCTTGCAGATGACGCTCTTGAGCAACTGATCAAGAGCAAAGAAGAAGCAAAATCTTCAATGATTTGCCTCTCTTTGACGTAGCAATCATCCACAGCTTCATTGATGAGTGGTTTGACATGCCCAACCTCAGCTTTGAAGATCTGCAACTTCTAATTGGCCTCAGTGTCGCCTTCCATGGCGCCATTGCTTCAGAGCTAGCTCTAGCTCAGCGCATCGTTGAACTGAAGCAAAAGATCGACTTTGAGAAAGCTCAGTTCAAGAAGCACATGGCCAAGCTCAGTGTGCAAGAGGTCAAAAATTTCAAGATCATGCTGCACGAGCTCAAAGAAGCCTTTCTCAAGAAGCGTGAAGAAGCTCACGGTTCTCGTAAGCGCATGAAGAGCCTGGCTGACAAGTGTGTGCAAGCCTACAATGAGGCTGAGAAGCGCAAGGCCATTGGTCATCCTGGCATCGATCACAGGATGGCTGCAAAGAAGAAGAAGAAGGCAACTGTGGCCGAACCCGAAGCACCAAGGCAGGAAGCACATCTGATTGTCTTCCCAGCCAGCATGACTGGCTCGAAGCCAAAAGTCAGGTCAACCGCTTCAGAACTGAAGAAGATGAGGACTGCTGAGGCTGAAGCGAGAAAGAGGAAACATCCTGAAGCCTCTAATGCTTCTCCCTCCAAGAAGAAGCATAAGACCAAGAAGGATCGGGCTGCTCCCACAGAGCCCTTAGTTGTTGAACCTATCTCCATGGTTCGCCCTGCAGCTGAACATCAAGAGCGCCAACTGACTGTCCATGAGCCTGCTTCCACAAAGGCTCATGAAGCTGAAGACATTCCAGCAGCTGATCCCACCGCTGCTGAAGACATTGGTCACCATGACAATGTTGAAGATGATGTAGTTCTTCCTCAGATCGAGCACAACTTGGTATCATCGCCTGTGCTTACGCACAGCGAACTCATCAGCATTGGTCGTCCTCTGACACCAATTGCTCAGGATGCATCATGGGCTGATCACCCACAACAACAAGTCACACCACCCCAGCAAGAAGAAGAAGATGACTTTGAGGCCCAGCCAACTCCGTCTCCAGAGGCGTCGCCAGCGTTACGCAGGCTTTGCAAAGGACCAAGGTCTCAAGTCCCTCTTTCGAGCGTTCCAGAAGGAGAAGTGCCCCACCAATCTGTTGCACGTCAAGTGTTTCCAGATGCCACTCCTACTGTGAATGTCTCCGAGTCTGAGGCTAAAGCTGCTGAAGACATTCCGGCTGCATCAGCCGACGACACACGAGAAGAAGAACGTGTCCCTACTCCCCCCATTACTGAAGAAGCTGTTCTCGAGGAGAACGTGTCTGTGCCCGACCCTCCAGCTCATCAAGTGGAGGTTGAGAATCTTGAGGCTGCCACAACCAACACAAATGAAGCCAATGACGTTGTCATGGCTGAAGCAAATGTGGAGCTTGCACCAACCAATAAGCCAGAAGTCAGTGAAGCCAATGATGCTACTGCTCCTGTTCCTGCGCCTGCTGCTGGTCCTTAGTTTGACTATCACGTTGAGCACAGGCCTCAGGTACAAAAGCAAATGCCAAGGTTTCCCAGGTTTCCAGGTCCTGCATCAGCACCCGGATCCTTTAATGTCAACGGCTTCAAAGAAGATAACACCTTCTTCAATAGCGCCAAGAACCCGTACTCAAGGGAAAGAATATCTTCTGATCGATTCTGGAGCTATCTGCAGCGAAGTTATTACTCATGCATTCTGTACAATCAAGGTCGCATTTTCCCTCATATGCGTCTTGACACTGAAGCCATAACTGGTCTGCCTTGCTTGGAAGAAGCTCTGGATTGCTTCAAAGAGTCTGGATTGTTGCCTTTCGTCACCGACCAAGAGCACTGGAACGAAGAGTTGCTGCTCCAATTCTATGCCACTCTTCACATTCGTGGCTACAACAGAGATCCGAAGACTTGGGTCCTTGAGTGGATGACCGACAATGTTCATCACGAAGCCAAAGCCTTTGATATCATTGAGCTCACTGGTCTGCCCACTCCTGGAGATCTTTATGAACCTGGTTGTCAGCTTCACAGTGCAGCCATGGAGAGCATCTTTCAGAAGCCTGAACTGAACATGAGTCAGATGCTTAGCATGATGAAGCCTTTGCCTCCAGATGCTGCATATCCTAAGGAGTTCTTTGTTGAAGACCTTGAGTATCTGCCACGCACTATCTATCACATTATCAGGCGAACTCTCTGGCCCATCAAAGGACATTCTCCACATGCAAAGCTGGAAGGTGCAATGAAGACTTTGGTCTTTTATATTCTTCACGGCAAATGCTTCAATGCACAAGACTTCTTCATCCGCCAACTTGCTGCATTAGGATCTGGTCTTTTTGGCTTGAAGTTTTACGCTCCATGGATAATGCGGCTGATCAAACTACACTCAGATGTCTCATATCAGCCCCCTGCTCGCAATCATCGGATCTTTCTGCCTGACGTTGATATGTCCGTTGAAGCCATCTATCCAGAGCCTGCAAAGGAGCCTCTTAGTCTTCAGAATGCTGAGCATCAAAGTTTCTCTCAAAACATTGAAGGAGTTGAAGCAGTCACTCGTGTTTATCCTCTGGCTGGTACTACACGTGCACCTCATCGTGCCCTCACTGAAGCCACTGAAAGCACTATTGCCCAACGACCCAAGAAGCGATCTCGTGTTCTCAATGACCGAGAGCTTCTGGTTGCCCTTCATCAGAAACAAGATAGGCATCATGACTGGATGAAGCGCCAAATGCAAAGCCTCTTGGTGGATGTCAACCGCATTCGCAATCTTGCCACCAAGAATGCCTTTGTTGCCCATGAAACCTGTCGGCGTACATGGAAAGGGCTGACGCTTATGTGCTCTGAAGATGATCTTCAAGAGGATGGCTTCTCTGAACGTTTCAAGTTTGACTCCACACCTCCAAGAAGGACTGTACTGCGACGAACTCCGTCTCTTGAAGACTCTGAGTTCTCTTAATCCGCGGCAACTGTGAATGCCAGAGTGATCGGGGACGAAGATGATGCCACTTCACTGCTCCCTACTTCTGCACGTATCGACACTGCCCCGAGTTCGTCTGCACCGCCGAACAACACCGACGACCTTGCTGCTTCACCTACTCCTCATGGGAACGAGTAGATGCTCTATGTCTTCAAACCTTTTTGGTCCTTACTGACAAAAGGGGGAGAAGCATATGAGTTTGATAGTCTTTAAGTGGGTCCATATGGGTGGTTGCTTTATGTTTTGCCTAGTGTTTACAATTCTCGTTTTGATACATTTGGTTCTTTGAGTTATAACACTTAAACTCGATGGTCGTCTACTACTTATTTGCTATTCTGTGATGCGATGATAAATTCCGCATGTGCGATTATAAATTCTGCACTTAGATCATTTTGCAGACGTCCATTTTTCATTATGCATGTCATTATCTTCACATGCTTTTCATGCATGATGAATTGTCATCATAATTTGAAGAGGATCTCCACAAGTACAACCTGCCATGTGCATTTGCATTCCAAAAGCAAATTACTTATATGCACATCTTCAGGGGGAGCCCTTGCAACTTATGAAGACAATTCCCTATCCTTTACAATTTCACACATTATATTCCCCGTTGAAAACTTCAACTAGTTTGTCATCAATCACCAAAAAGGGGGAGATTGTAAGTGCATCTAGCGCCACCACTAGTTGGTTTTGGAGTATTGACGACAAACCTAGTTGAGGGACTAATGTGTTTGTGAGAATTGCAGGATAACACAGGTAGAAATCCCTCGTTGATTCAGTTTTCCTACCAGAGATGACCCCTAAAAATGTATGAACACATTGAAGTCAAAGGTGGTATGTGAAGACATTCACATTGAAGACTATGACAAGAGAAGACATCGCGTGAAGACTATGGAGCGAGAAGACTTAGCAGTTTCATCGTTCTGTGTTTTTCTTTGTTGAGTCATAGGAACCACTGTACTGTTAAGTAGGGTCCAAGAGAACCAGTCAGAATGACTGAAGTGATGCTTAACCAAAATCCTATGTCTTCGAGTGAAGACTATGAGAGCAAATCTTGTCCAGAGTTGGATAAGTCAGCTTTGCTTGTAGCCCAAGTAAAGTTGCCGTGTGTGTTTGAAATCTGACCCTTGGAACACGTGTCAGTTCCTTAGTGACCCAGGGTCATTTCGGACAAATCAGGTCGGGTTGCCTAGTGGCTATATATAGCCCACCCCCTACAACCATAAACGGTTGGCTGCTCAGAGTTAAAGCACGGCTTTTGTCGTTTGAGAGCAACCCACCTCGAAGCCTTTGAGAGAGAATTCCTTGCGAGGATAAAGCCCTAACCACCCAGAGCCAAAGAGTGTTAGGCATCACTTAAGTCTTCCTGTCTGTGTGATCTGAAGACTTATTACACTTGAGGACTATGAATCCTCCAGCCGGTTAGGCGTCGCGTTCTGAGCATCCAAGAGTCATTGTGGATCACCGGTGAACGAAGTCTGTGAAGGTTTGGAAGTCTACCTTGAAGACTTACCAGAGTGATTGGGCGAGGTCTGTGTGACCTTAGCTCAAGGGGAATACGGTGAGGACTGGGTGTCCTGAGCTGCGTGTTCAGGACTGGGTGTCCGGGACTGTGTGTCCTCAGGTTTAAATACCTAGCCGCCCTAACCAGACGTACAACTGTCACAGCAGTTGGAACTGGTCCAACAAATCATTGTCTTCAACGAGTCACTGGTTTCATCCTTCCCTTCCATTTACTTACTGTTGGTCCTTATGAAGTCATTGTATGATTGCATTATCTTTTGTCTTCACTGAGTGACTGCTTGTTCTGATTGGCTTCACAATATCTTCCTACCTGATCCTTACTGCCTAGCTGCTATTAGTCATTGTGCTTTCACCTCATTGAATACTTGACTATGGTTTGCCTAGTGTAGTCTACCTTTCGCTGCATGGTAATAGGTTTATTTCTATTGTTTGTCTTCGAAACTTCCATGTTTTGAAGACTTTCATAAAAATCTCCTATTCACCCCCCCCCCTCTAGTCGATCACTAGCACTTTCACAAAGCAACCCTTAGCCAACGTCTCGGTGCCCGAAGGCGGTTGTGTTAGCGGAAACGAGGCAATCAGATATGCGGGCTTTAAAACTTTCGCTTAGTCATGGGAGCTTTAAACTGGGGAAGCTAGCTATGAGCCCCCGGTTATTGTTCGGCGACATCTGAGGTCAAGCCGTAGACACTTCGGCCAATGTTATGAACGGCCCATCATTTAACATAGTCATCGGATTGCTGACCAGTTTACGCCTATTGTGATAGTCAGTTTTCGGCTTTCTCCACTAACGTGCTTGACCATGCGAGCTGGAAGCACAATCGCAGTGGTTCTCCCTTTGCACACCTAGCCGAACAAAGCGGAACGTAGGAGGCAAGCACAGGAGCCGGGCAACCCAACTATTGATCAAAGACACAATTCGAAACCGGTGCATATCTAGCAATATTCGAGAATGTTTTTGCCGAATCCCTAAAGGTGTCCGGCGTTGCACTGCGAGACTAATGCTGGAAACACACAAATAGTTTAAAAGTGCCATAGGCTCGAAAAGCCAAAAAACTTATTCAAAAGTTTAATGTCCGAACTAGATCAAGTGTTCGGTGCCAATCCGAAAATTGGACTTGAAAAAAGTGCTTCTACCGTGCTTTAACACGACACATCCTATCTCAAGACTTCAAGCGGGTCAGCCTACGGCTTCAACCTCCTATCTCAAAGGCGGAGTACTTATCATTAGGCCAGTTTAGCAAACTAAACTCAAGCGGCTTTCAAAGAGAAGACAGGCTATCCGGCTATTGACCATAGACTCGAGTCGAAAAAGGAGCGGTAGAAAAAGACTTTGCAACAACCAATAAGAAAACACATTTACTATGAAACAACTCATATAAATTTTAAGAGCCCCCAAGTGACTTGGGTAAAAGAATTTTATGCATAATGATTGTATGTACCAAAGTACTTATATCATATCTGTGTTCACCCGAACTTTAAACGCGTCTTAACCGACCGTCGGCTTCTCCCTCTTCGGCCAAGGGCCGAAAAGTGTCATGTACTCCGCCTGTCGAGAGTAACAACGGTGTTTTCGATGACCAGGCAATCAGGCCATAAGGCTATAACAGACAAAGTGCGCTCAGGGAACTTATGCTATATTACTAATGAAGTGTAAGAAGCATCTTCGAAGAAAATAGTACCCCCACCGATACCTTTCTTCGGTGCTCATTATTTCTATGAGACTTGTGCAATAGATTTTTTGTACTCATGAGTTCCATTGTGTGCCGACCATGATTGAAAATAATAAGAGCGCTAGCTTCCGGCTTCACCTAGTCTGAGGTCAGAGCTCGGATGACACGGTCGTGATAATCACAGAGGTGCTCCCTTTACTCCCTAGCCGAACAATCGGGAATGTAGGGGTAAGCACAGGAACCAGGCAACCCAGCTTGCAAATCGCTTAGGTCAATATGGTGCATATTGTGGCGTAATACATGAACAAGGAACGAAGCCGTATAAGTATAATCATATGCAAAAGGAAAAGCTCCATCAAGGGAGCCCCCAAGTAAACGGGGTATTTGAATTTGTGTGTCACAAACAAAGTTTTGACAAGGAGATTTTTTACAAGCAACTTTTTTTCCAAAAAAGTATAATGCTTGGTCAAACCGAACACAAGTTAAAAAATTTAAAACTTCAAGCATGAAGGCAACTTAGCTGGGTAATGTGTTCGGTATTGATGACGCGGTCCAAGCTTGATGCGGGACAAGGTTCCATCCCCCAAGCCGGTCCCAAGGTGGCGGAGCCAAGAGCTCGGCACTCAGAAGTGGTGACATAGCACTGTCAATGCAGGCTGGCACAGTGATGCCGAAGTCCCCGACATGGGGTAATGAAGTGCTGACGAAGCCCCCTGTACAGCCAAGGTCACGTGGTATGTCAGTACGCCGAGTTGACGATACTGCCCAACCCGGATCATTTTCCTGTGCACAAAAAATAGTGCAAACCAGAGATAATTATTATTATTATTATTATTAAAAAAATCGTTGCATAATCTATACCTACTAATAAAGTAAGGTGCGTTTTGCCAATTTTTTCATCCATTCACCATCGAAAAGAATTTTTTTGCTATCCAAGGTGGTACTAAATTTTTATGCCTTTATTTGCAAAAAAAGAATTTTCGTACGTGGGCCGCGCGCACTGGCCCAGCGAAACCAGCCCACTTATTTGTCTGCCCCTGCAGCTGGCAAAACACTATTTCCCGCACAAGGCGACAAATAGTCAAGTTTCGCACAGGACAACCAATATTGGGCTGGCCCATTTTCCTTTGTTTCTGTGTTTTATTTATATTATTATTATTATTATTATTATTATTGACCTATCTCGTTTTCCCTTCCGTTTTTATTTTTATTTTATCATTTATTTCGTAAATAAAAAATTCTCAAAAAAAATTAGAATTAAAAAACATTTTTTTGAAAATGTTCAGAATTCCAATTTTGTTGTTGTTTTGTAAAATATTCGGAACATGCAAAACAATTCCCGTTTTTGCAAAAAAAATCAAAAATGTTCGACATGTCTAAAAAGTAAATGGCATTTCAAAAAATGCATCAATTTTAAAAAAATTATTGCTTTAGTTGAATTTTCACAACAAAAATGATATTCGTGTATAAAAGATACACATTTATAAAAATCTTATGAAACACATGTTCCCATTTTTAAAAATGTTCACAAATTAAAATAATGTTCATTTTTATGTCGGAGTTTCGCACAGGACAACCAATAGTGGCTGGCCCATTTTTTTTGTTTCTGTGTTTTACTTCTATTTTTATTCTCCTTTCCCTATCTCTTTCTTCCCTTCCAAATTTATTTTTCTTTTCGAATTTACTTCTTAAGTTAAAAATTCTCAAAAAAAATTAGACTTAAGAAACATATTTTTTTTGAAAATGTTAAGAATTCAAAAATTTTGTTGAATTTCAAAAAATATTCGCAACCTGCAAAAAATTTCCTATTTTTTGAAAAACAATTGTTGTTTTTAACAATTGTTCGAGATTTATAAAATGAAAATCGCATTTCAAAAATGCTCCAAATTCGGAAAATATTCCTTTTTAGTGTAATTTGCACAATTAAAAATAATGCTTTGTATAAAAGATACACATTTTTTAAATGCTCCAAATTCGGAAAATATACCTTTTTAGTGTAATTTGCACAATTAAAAATGTTCCCGTTTTTAATAAGTGTTCACAAAGTCAAATAAAGTTAATATTATTATAAAAAAGTTGGTATTTTCATAAAATGTTTGTGAATTGAAAAAGATGTTCCCTTTCATAATTTTTTCATATTTTTTTAAAGTGTACATAATTTAAAAAACTGTTCCGGATTTCAAAAATTGTTCATGTCTCCTAGAATATTTAGAAACTTCATACCTTAAAATCCCCTTGATCGAAAGGATTGAAAGGAAAAGTAGATTGAATAACTCATGGGCCTTATCTGACGTACGATGACGTAACAAAACTCTTAAATGCCCTCAATTAATAAATGGAAAAATAGCGGATTGATTCTTTCACACGCGGCGAAACCGAGAAGCTAAACGTTCTTTTTTCGTGTGAACATAAGATTTTGCTTGCACATATAATTGTCACTGACTTTAAATGCATACTATTTTATCTCCTGTTGTAACGCATGGGCATATGTGTGCTAGTAAATAATTTATGCAAAGTGAGTAATAAAATAAATATGGCCTAGCGCCGAAGTCAATGTCGATGCAGGGCGCCGGCGTGATGCGGTAAAGGCGTGGCAAAGCCTGAATTCACAGGTCGGTCCGAGTTCCGGATGCGGCGTTCGCCGGACCATGTACGGAAATTGACCGAACCACCATGCGACCGTCGTTAATGCGGCCATCATTTGATAGACCTGTGTACATATGATGCACAAACCAGAGTAATAATTCCTTAGGAAAAATGAACCCGGACAAGCAAAAAATACTAGGATTAATAGCACCTGGTTTATTTGTTGTAGCAATCCGAAGAAAGGTGATTCCGAAAATTGGGACTCGATCCGCACACCCATTGCCTGATGGGCGATAAAGCGACGGTATGGCGATGCTGGCAAAGGTTGGCTTGCCGAGGCAAAGCCCTCGGCCGAGCTAACGTGACGGAGCTGGTCGGCTAGTGATGCTGAAGTCTCCGGAGTAGGTTGATGAAAAGATGGCGAAGCCCCCGGTCCAGCAGAGATGTCGAAGCCTCGATGTCAGCCGATGAGTCGAAGTAGGTCGGCGTGATGGACACCAGCTTGAAGAAGCAATAGTGCGGCCCTGCCGATGCAGGTCGTGACGTGGTCGATGCCAGCTTGATGAAGTGACCGTGCGGCGATGCCGGTATGCCCGCTCCGTGTAATCTGTGGGGCGGCGATGTTGGTGATGATTTATCTTTCGTGATGCCGGACTCTTGTTCGGCTTGCCGAGATGATGATCCAAAAAAGATGAGCTCGGCTCGACGTTTCTAGCGCAGGTCGGTAGCCTTGGAGCAATATTGCCGGACTGGTTTGACACCAGCATGATGATGAAGATGACCTCAGGGGAGGCATAAAAATTTATGGGCACGTGTTTAAAAATGACGCACAATACCCTAGAAGAGAATACCTCTAAAAAGGTTGTCCAATATCACGTTCATAAAGAAACATGAATTCGGGTCGGATCCGTATTCGCGCAGAAAACGGGTCCGAAAATTGGTCCACTTATCGAAAGGTTGCCGGAGTTTGAACCGTCGGATCAAGCTGAAATTTGGAGGGTTGGTAGATATGGGAATTCTGCAGTAGATGAATGGTTGGATCTTCCAAAGGACCTCCGAGCTGGGCTCTGGAGACCACGCCCTAAACTCGTCCAGATTCTCGTCCAGATTTGATAGGGCTCCGGTATATCGTAGATTGTTCGAGATTCATCCATCGGAACTTGACGAAATTTTGCATGGCTATTGTAGACGTAATTCCGCACTATTCCACTGAAGCAATCATCAAACCGACGCTCGAGGAGGTGGTGACGGCGAATACAAGTTCGATGTCCATAAACATAGCACGGTCGCCCGTGGGAAATGTTGACGTTGAGCCCTCGAGCTCCATGGATGACTCCTCTATGACCATGAGAGAGATCAGACTTGATGTTGAAGAAGGCCCCCATCCGAACATGATGATCGGAGATGGAGCATGGTCCTCGGTCGAGCCAAGGTGACCAGTCGAGCCGGCGACGAAGATGCCGGCGTCGCAGTTGACCTGCGGGCGAGCCATTGATCCTTTTGCCGATCACACAGCGGAACTCTCAATGAAAGCACCAATGTCAGTGTCAAAACCGGTGGATCTCGGGTAGGGGGTCCCGAACTATGTATCTAGGATCGATGGTAACAGGAGGCAGGGGACACGATGTTTTACCCAGGTTCGGGCCCTCTTGATAGAGGTAAAACCCTACGTCCTGCTTGATTGTTCTTGATGATATGAGTATTACAAGAGTAGATCTACCACGAGATCAGAGAGGCTAAACCCTAGAAGCTAGCCTATGGTATGATTGTATGTATATATCTATCGACTAGCCTGGCCCTGGTTTATATAATGCACCGGAGGCCTAGAATAACAAGAGTCCTAGCCAAATACGCCGGTGGGGGAGGAGTCCTTGTCTTGATCACCAAGTCTTGTGGAATCTTTCTTGTATGCGGCAGCTGTCCGGACTGTCCCATGAGTATACGGCCATGGGGGTCCTCGGCCCAATCCAACTGATCAGGAGACGACGTGATGAGTATCCCCTAGTCCAAGATACCGTCAACGACTTTACGAGGGTTTACTGGTTCGTCTGCCGTCGCCGGAGAATAACAGCATGTGTGGGTGAGTAGAGGGATCGCTAGGCCAGCGATGGGAGTACGATGGGGCGATGAGGCCTGCGTGACAGCACAGCCGGCCGCGGGAAGGAGGGAGCAGGCAGTCCCGCCGGCGCTTGTTTGAGCGGCTGGAGCAGGAAGAGCAGAGATTGAAGAAGCACGACGGCCATTGGATGGACATCCAACAGTCAATTCTTGTGCGTCAACCTTTTTTTAGGAAAGCCTCAAATCTGTGGAAAACAGCATACAACCCATCTGTCATTATTTCTAATAATTTACAGCCCATTTGCTAATTTTTAAGGATTTTTTTGGAGCCTATATTCTTTTTGTTAGCATTACAGCCCATATTGTCGCCACGGTTAAAAAATTATATGAAATTTTGCATATTTCGGTGCGGTCCGAACTGTTTTTAATCCCGAAACTTCGACTCACATTCAAACTGATTTTAAAAATAAATGTATATCAATATAAAATCCAACAAATTCTCCACACATAAAAATTAATGTAATTTAAAATCTTGAAATAAAAAAAGATATTTGAAACTAATTGCCGGTTTGATGTGTTTCAAAAATGTACAGCCCATTTCTCATTACTAATGGGCCATTTTCTTGGCCCTCCGAATGAAAGCTCTCCTCGTCTTGAAAGATTTGCAGCCCAACAGGCCTGACAAAGCGACTTACTTGGCAAATCACAAAAAAACTGGGCTGTGGCCGCGGACCCAACTGTCAGCCTCTCCACGTACAGTACTCTTCCGATGGAAGTCGTTCCTTGACCACGTTGACCACGCCGCGCGGAGAGCACCACGGCGGTGGACGAAGGTGAGGCCTAGGAAGGGGATGACGCGGAGCCGGGGAAGACGCGGCAGTGCAAGCCCGCGCGGAGAGGAGTACGAGGGTTCACTGGTTCGGCTGCGGTGTGAGGCTGCCGTCGCCACAGGGCCTGGCCAGCAGTGGGAATAGTAGGGGGCGGTGAGGCCTCTGTGGCAACACAACCGTCGACGGGAGGTAGGAGCATGCGACACGACCGGCGCTGCTTTGGGCGGCTGGAGCAAGAAGACCAGAGGTTAAAGAAGCACTATGGCCGTTGGATGGACATCGTACGGTCACTGGAGTTAGAATCGTTCATATTGACTAAGTTGACAAAGCCATCCATCCCCGTCAACTTAGTTGGCCCACAAATCATCCTCCCATTATGGTGGGTCCCAGCTAGCAGGGGGTATTCATTTTGTGCGTAATAAGGAGGCACTTCCTTGCGTGCGAAGATATAGCTGGTGGGTCCGACATGTCAGCGAGGGAACATTTTTTTCGCAAAATACAGAGGCCCTTCCGGTGGGTCCCGGCTGTCAGGTGGAGGGATCATTATTTTGCGCGTACAATCCACGGCCGATGGATGTCGTTCATTGACCATGTTGACCAGGCCGCGCCGAGAGCACCATGGCGGTGGACGACGGCGAGGCCTAGGAAGGGAACGACACGGAGCCGGGGAAGACTCGGCAATGGTTGCCCACGTGGTGGGGAGTACGAGGGTTTACTGGTCCGGCTGCCGTCGCTGGAAAATCACAGGAGGTGTGGGTGAGTAGAGGAATGGCCTGGCCAGCAATGAAGTAGGGTGGGGCGGTGCGGCCTGTGCGGCAGCACAGCCAGCCATGGGAGGCGGGAGCAGGCAGTCCCACCGGAGCTGGTTTGGGCGGCTAGAGCAAGAAGATCAGATATTGAAGAAGCAGCACGGCCGTTGGATTAACATCCAATGGTCACTGCTGCTAGAATCGTTTGTGGACTAAGTTGACAAAGCCAAAGTACACGTCAACCTAGTAGACCCACAAGTCAGCCTCCAAATCAGTCCCAAACAGCATACAGCCTGAAATTTCTAGCCAGATTCAAATTAATTTTAAATCTAAACATACCTTAATTTAAATTCAATGAAATTTTACCCGCACAAAAACAATGAAATTTAAAATATCAAAATCTGAAAGAAAACAGTATTTTGGAACTAATTGCATGTTTGTAGTATTTTTTCATTTTAGAGCCCATTTATTATTACTATAGCCCATTTCTTATTACTTATAGCCCATTTTCTGGGCAAAATGCATCCCTCCTCGTCTTGAAAGATTTTCGGCCCAGCAAGGCGTAGAAAAGCAAGTAGGCCTACGTTGGTTATTCTGCAAAAAACAAAATAGCTGGCTAGCCATTTTCAGAAAGGAAAAAAACAAACTGGGCTGGTCATGTGCTAAACATATGAAATAAAAGCCTGGGATAGACGGGCCACGGGTCCCGCACAACCCAGTTGATACCCTTCTCCGTCCTGAAAAAACAAAATTACTACGCGCGCTGCTGGGTCCCTACTGTCATCCTCACCATGTACAGTCATCTCCTTATTCCTCTCGGTTGTTAACCATGTTGACAACACCGGAGGGTGGCACCGCGGTGAGCGAACCAAGGCGGAGGACGATGGTGAGGCCTCGGACAGGAACAAACAGGAGCCGGGGAAGATCACAGCCAGCCGTGGGAGGCGGGAGCAGGCGGTCCCGCCGGCGCTGGTCTGGCTTTGGCGGCTCGAGGAAGAAGAGACTGAAGAAACGCAACAGACGTTGAATGTCAATCCAACGGTCAAGGTTGGCACAATCATTTGTTGACTAAGCGGACACCAAATAGCATAATTTTTTATATATAGGAAGAAAACTGCGAGGAAAATGCGTTCGTCTGCCGTCCTCCTCATAGGGAACGTTCGCCACATAAGTGACTAGCACCCTTGGTTTTCAACCGAGAGGTCCTGGGTTCGAGTCCCAGGAACTTTCAATTTTGTCCTCCTTCCTTCCTCGCAAAAAAAGGGAAAGAAAATCAAAGACTTGGGAAGGCGTACAGAACAAGCTAGTGTACCAGTAAAGAGATGTTGCCGAGTTTCAGAAAAAAGAAAGACGTGCTCCTGTAGCTGGTTCGAATCCAAATCTAGACTATGACTATATATGGTGCTATGCTACTCTGAAAGTAATGAAACTGACATATCCAACGTTCGCTTCTCCTCTTCTCTACTTACTCTGCCTAGCATCAGAAGCTTTGGCCGCAGCAACCATGTCCGCTGGCTGCTCGTCCACTTGCTCTTCAGCAGGCAACAACTACATATGCGCCAAGTCGCCACCCGTACCATCGCTTGTGGGTCTCATCACACCCCCGCCGGCACGCGCACCGCAGCTGATTGCTCATCGCAACCCGCTGCCATTGGTGTGGTGCCACTGCTGCAAATCACGCAGAGTCATCCGTCGCGTCTCAACCACAATCCGCAACCCTGGCCGAGTCTTCTACAAATGCCCGAATCTTGGGGTAATAATATGTTTAAGTGTTGTTCTGCTGCTTTTAGCTGCTGATTTTTTAATAGTTTGGTTGATGATCTTTCAATTTGATTCGTGCATAAAAGGGAAGATTCGTGTGATTTGTATTTCTAGGAAGTTGCTGATGTGGCGGAATGCAACTACGCTGATTATTTGGTTAGCCGAGGAATCCCAATACCAGCAGGTTGGGGTGTTGGACAAGTAACTGAAGGAACGACAGAAGAGGAAGATGCAGAGCAGAAGGTTAAAGATGTAGTTCCTTTGATCATGGCCAAGCAACAGCTGCTGAACGACCTTGACAGAAATGAGGAGATGAAAGAGCTTGTGAAGATAATGGGCAAAATCGATGTGCTCTGTAGGATGATTGTCTCTTTATTTGCAGTGTATGTAGCACTCGTGATGTATTCAGTGGCTACGACATGAGCAATTTGCTGAAAGTAGTAATGCATGAAACCTGTGTAGCAGGCTGGGCGTAGTGTTGTGAACATCTAATGATTTCTATTAATGGAAATCAGGGGGTATCCCCTTTTGCTCAAATAAATAAATAAATAGCAGAGGCCCTGTAGGGTCAGCTTTGTTCTCATTCGAAGACGTCGAGCAAATTGCAGTCCAACAGCAAACTATGCCATCAAATTCAAGTTTCACAGCCAAATATGAGTACAACTAAGCAACAATGTCATCATGTTTTAGTTGTCATACAATCACCAAACACAAATCAACATACATAACAAGTGATGTTCTCACAACAAAATACTAAACAACATGTTCATCAGGTTTCAATTGTCATAGCAAACACAATTTCACATAGTAGATAAAAAACGTCTTCTGACAGGCAAATACGACAAAAGCAATGTAATCAGCATCCGCAGCAGCCGCGTCAACATTTCGCCATGTGCATTAGTATGAATCGTAATTCCCCACGGTGTCATCTTCTTCTTCGTCCTCAGCGTCCTCGAACGTTGGCTTCTTCTTGATCAACTCTTGTATGTCCACAGCATGACAGGCAATCTTTTCGTCGGGATCATTGACGTGATGGTTCTCAAAGATATTAGGAACATCTGTGTTATCTTGTACATCAGGAGCAGTGTAAGCATCATCTTGTTGTGCAACTTCATTAAACGAATTCCTCTGCTCAAACCTTTGCAATACTCTCCAGTAATCGCTACGAGAAAATGTGTCTTCCAAGAAAAATATCTGTGTTGCTTGATTTGCCAAAATAAAAGGCTCGTTGGTCTGGTACGCTGCCTTGGCATTGATGGATTTGAAATAATCATCAGCTCTGGGTTTTGCGATCCTAGAAAACAGGTTATACCAACGATAGCACAACAAAACCACACACCGATGATCCTCGAAACTGGAGATATACTACAACTAAACTATGTCTGTTATGTTAGCATACATTTCAGTTGTCTCTTTATCATACGTATCTGTGCTCATGATGGCACTATTTTGTGTCTTCCTGCCTTCGTCTCGTGCAAGGGTGTTGTAGCGCACATCTCCAACAACGCAAGATTCATAATGTCTTACCCGAGTATCACGACCCATTGCTAGTGAGTAAAGGGCATCATCAACTGCCTGCCCATCCTCCCGCATCTTCTTAACCTATGGTTAGAAAATAGACAAGCTAATCATCTTATGTACTCAATATATTAAAAAAACTGACAGTGCACTTCAAAAGCTTACATGGTTCTTGAACCATTTCGCAAATCCTGCCATAACCAGTTTATCAATGTTTCTTGGATTTTGTGGCAGTAACTCCTCTTTAATTTGTAGATGTTGCACAACAATAGTGATCGCGTCAAACATCTAAATATATAAGAATGCGCTGCAAGTTTAGTAGATTACGATGTATAAGCTGCAGTACCGCACTTACTTGATATAAGGTAGTATCTCAGGACAGTTATTCAACACATACCAAACCATTTTGTCCAAATCTTTAGGTTTGTCCTCTTGTCGACTCTTCCCTGTAACTCGAACAGAATAATCGAAAACATTGAGCCCGGGATTGTCTTCACCCACCTCTTTGCTAAGCTGATCAGTTGTTTCAATGTACTTTGAGCAGAATGTCAACGCTTCTGTAGCAATGTAGGCCTCTGCAATGGAACCCTCGGGTCTAGCTCTATTCCTAACATAGCCCTTGAAAGTGCCTAGCCGCCTTTCAATAGGGTACATCCAGCCATACTGTACTGGACCTCTAAGTAGTGCCTCATCAGGTAGATGAACAGCCAAATGCACCATCACATCAAAGAAGGCTGGAGGATATATCTTCTCAAGGTCGCATAGGATAGTTGGTATCTTGTCTCTAAGACGCTCCAAAGCATCTATCCTGATATTCCTACTGTAGAGTTCCCTGAAGAATTGTCCCAACTCTGCAACTGCTCTGTATAAGTCAGGGCAGCCCAATCCTCTAAGGATAACAGGTAAAACCCTTTGAAGTAGGACGTGGCAGTCATGAGTTTTCAACCCTTATACCTTGTTTCCATATGCACTGACTCTCCTTTCAGGGTTGGAAGCAAATCCATGTGGGAATCTCACACGTGACAGGACCTCATAGAATTCTTTTCTTTTTACCTTGTCCAAGACGTACACAGCTGGTGCCATATCCCGTGGTTTACCTTCATCTTGCACCTGCAAATCCTTTCTGATACCCAGGTGTGTCAAATCAATCCTAGATTTTAAGGTATCTTTCGTCTTGCCTTCAATATTAAGAAGTGTGCCGATAAATCTGTCACATATATTTTTCTCAATGTGCATCACATCAAGATTATGCCGCAGATCCAAATCTTTCCAATACTCCAAGTCCTACAAAGTGGACCTGCGGGTAAACAATAATCTCTCTTCTACCCTGCCATGCTTCCTTTTCCCACTACCATTACCAGGATGGTTTCCTGGTGTAATATACCTGACCTTCTCTAATTCCACTTGCAACTCATCGGCGGTGAGCCTCTTTGGCGCATCACGGTTTTCATGCTTTGCATTAAACACATGTCTTCGGTATTTTCTTGGATGCGGCTTGTCCTTGGCAAGGAAACAGTGGTGTCCAATGTAACAGATCTTGCTAGGTATTGTGTATGACAGTGGATTCCTGTCACAGCGAACACATGCCTTATAACCATGTGTCGTTCACCCTGACATAGTGCCCAAAGCCGGATAATCATGGATGCACCAAATTATAACAGCACGCAGAAAGAAATTAGTTGGTGGGCTGCTATATAGGTCTCGAGTGAGAACACCCTTCCATAGCTGTTGAAGTTCCTCCACAAGAGGCTCCATGAACAAATCAAATTCCTTTCCAGGACTTTTTGGACCTGGGATGAGCAAGGCCATCATGTAGTTTGATTCTTTGGTGCAGACATTTGGAGGCATGTTGTAAGGGATAACAAGCACTGGCCACATGCTATATGTGGCGCTCTGGTGGCCAAATGGGTTAAATCCATCTGAAGCTAAGCCAAGTCTAATGTTTCTCGGGTCAGCAGCAAACTCTTTGTATTTATCATTGAAGCTTTTCTACTCACTACCATGAGATGGATGGCTCATTACATTCTGATCTCTGTACTCCTGGTTCCTAGAATGCCACAGTACATCCTCTCTTGTTTCAGCATCATGAAACAACCTCTGCAATCTTGGTGTAATTGGAAAATGTCTCAGAACATTATGAGGAATCCTCTTCACAGCATCGCCATCTTTCCATCTTGATGATTTGCATTTCAGGCATTCACTTAAGTTGGCATAATCCTTCCGGAACAGAACACAATTATTCTTACAAACATGGATCATATCATATCCAATTCCAACTGCACGAAGGAAATTCTTCATTTTACTGTAGGTGTGTGGCAGCTCAGACGCATCTGGGAAAGATTTGTGGAAAGCAGCCAACATCGCATCGAATGATTTGTTGGTCATCCGCTCAGATGTCTTCACCTGAAAAAAGGTGACCATAGCTGAGAATACTGACAGCTTATTTCCTAGGGTGACAGCAACGTTGCATTGTTCCAACATGCGGGCCCACCGTTTTTCTTCTGCAGGTGAAAGTTCACGAAATGCACGAGCATTTCGTAGCATTGTTTCAATGTTGGTCAAACTCACTGGCTCTACCACCACCACCACCTCCTCCTTGTCTTCCACCTGAGCATCAGGAAGATCAAGATGGTGATCTGCTGCTTCCACGTAGTCAATAACATTGACGTTCACAGCTTCACCATGATGAACCCACCTAGTATATGTGACCGACATCCCATACAAGTGTAGATGATTTTGCAAAGTTGACTGGGGTCTTGTAACTGAATTCATACAACTGCTACACGGGCAGAGCACATCTAATTTCGGACCACCGTACTCAGCTCTGATAAAGTTCATGAAGTTTTCAACCCCCTTGACATATGCAACGGAGAATCTTCGAGCAGAAGTTATCCAAGTCCTGTCCATCTGTTAGACATACAAATTAGTTCTTCTACTAGATATTACAGGAAAAACATATATGCTTTTTTTGAAGTCCAGAAAAAAATACCTAGGTCAATGTCTAAAGCTATGGCAAGATATTTGGACGAGCAGATCTAAGTAACGAAATATATGTAAAGCTAATTCAGCAAACAGATTTGAGTGCCAAATTATGGCAGGCTGTTTCAACAGTCAATGAGGCCGAGCACATAGCCATCAAACTATCGAAGGCCATCGCAGCAACAAAGATCGAGTATAAAACGGTGTAGAGCTATTTCACCTAACAGATTGGCTACTAGACCATGGCAATCTTCGTCACAATAAATATATGGAAGGATATTTTAGCAACTAATCGGCCTTGGCATGCCATCTCAGCTAAGCAGATTGAGTGCAGAACAGGGCAAGGAAGCTTCTTAAGCAGAGCATATTGACAGCAAACTACTTCGGCGAACAGTGAGATTAACATCTTCTATCAGCTAACATTCAACGCTACACCGACATGAACATGGCCTCAGTCTAGAATGCGCGTACCGTGGGAGAAGCTGACTGCCATGCGTCTCCACACGAACGTCGCCAGCGGTGGCGGCGCTGACTGCCGCGCGCCTCCACAAGAACGTAGCCATAGGTGGCGGCGCGTTTAGAGGACGGCAGTCTACGAGAGCGTACTGTGGGAGCGATAGGATCGCCGAATAGCGGCGCCGACGTATCAGCACGGTGGGGAGGGCGGCTTTGGCGGAGCGAATGGAGTGGAGGGGGACAGGGGGAGGGGGTTTGGGGAATATTATTGGCTAGTTGGCCGAAGGGCGGTTGAATCGGATTTGGGGGGATTTTTGGGTTTGGGGGGAGGATTTTCGTGTGGTGGGCGGGGGGAGTTTGGCGCATGGTCGGTTTCTCCAAGTGCAGTCCCACGTGTCAGTGAAGAGGCAAGCCGAAGCGCGTTCCGTTTGCGTGAGCCGTGTGCAGGACCGAACGTGTGTGGGGTGCAATGCGACTGCGACAGGAGTGCTGTGAGTGTACCGCCTTTTTTCATTTTAAACTAGGTGCTTCGCCCCTCAAAAAAAATTTGTTGCTTCACGCGATCCATCGATACTACTACTAGTAATACGGTAATCCCGACTAAAACGGCGCGGCCGGGTCTTTTCCCGCGCGATATGCTGGGAGGTTGGCTTAGTTGGGTTTTTTAGGACGAGTAATACTACACCTACGTAATCCCAGTTACGTAATTAACGTAATGTGAAACGTGTGAACTGTTGATTGTAGATTGGGGGGAGGGAGGGGCCCACCACCATGAAAATCAGGGGAGGAGAGAGAGAGGCAATTTATGTTAACCCTTTCGTAGGTTCCCGTAGATGTAGAAAGATGTGAAATGCGTGAATGTGTAGTGGACGTACTATTGGAGTGCCTAAGATAATTTGTGTATGTACAGACCCTATGTGTTTATTTTACTTCGCATGTTAGATTTGTCTCGGTTCAATAAAAAGTAGAGTTGGTGATGATGGTGTGCCTGTCATCCTGCAATATAGGCCGTCCGATCTATATCTAACGGATAGGAAGGAAACTATGACAATTTACCCGCACTCCTCTTCACATTTGCAGATAAGGCTTTCCCTCATTCATCCTTTTCTCCCACAAGATCTTGATCTTCCGTGCAACGCACGGGCATCTTGCTAATACTCCTACAATATGTATATTATTGTGAAAGTTCATATACACCGACCGAGATTAATGCAAACACGACAGATTTTCATTACATTTTGAACTTTTATAGGACAGAAAAATAAAAGAAACCCGACCCTAAACCTATTCTACGGCGGTGACCGACGTCCTCCATCCGCGATCTCTATGTACGAGGGCGGGGTTCAAGACCCGTGAAGTAAAGGTGCGGTCTCCGGCGAGGAAGAGTAGAACACGGGATACGGACCGGCCAGTTGGCACACCATGCCCTGCCGCCTCCCATGCCCTACTCATCCTCGGAGGAGTCCCCGACCTCGGCGGTGCCGGACGTTGGACGGCGGCAAGTAGGACGCGTGGCTGACGGTGCTCCCATCATCGGCCGCCAGCGTGGCCACCGCTTGTGCGGTCGCGTCCGCCTCCGGCAACACCGCTATTGCGTCGCGAGAGGCAACTTGAGCAAGGGCGGCGACCTTGAGCTTCATCCCCGAAGACAAGCTCTCCCGTAGAGCGTTCGCACTTGTGGTCATGGCGGATGTGGTGCCAGGTAGGAGGATGATGCGCTACGGTGTGGAGGTTAGCTGGGCGTTGCCGCTTTAAGTAGCGCATTCTGGTGAGGCCAAGCGTCCGGGTGCGTCATTAAGTCGCCGGAGTTGGTTCCTCGGGCACCGAGCCTCTTAACGACGACATATGAACAGATGGCATGAATGCGGGTAGCTGGCGCTGGCTGGGAACGCACCGCGCGACGGTGCGAGGGGCGAGGGTTTTGGTGTGCCAGGGTAGTCAGCTGCGGTCGTGGCAACGTTGGAGATGCCCTTTGCTCATATGCGATCCCCACATGTCATTGAAAAAGCAAGACAACCCGGCATGGTCTCAGGTCCAGAGGATGCAGTTGGCCGCGCTACACCACTCCGCGGACGCGACGCGGCGCCCCGTGCATCCTCGACGAGCCGGGTGTTGGGGTGTGTTCGGATTGTGGCCAAAGTGCACCTTACCAAAATTTTGGTCATGATCCAAAGACTGGTCTTTGTTTGGATGGTTGCCATTTTTTGGCATGCCAATGAACTCTAGCCAACTCTAGTTCATTTTTCTTGCCAATGTCGGCCAAATCATGGGCAACCAATACCTCAACCAAAATTTTGGTTATGACCCAAAGATTGGTCTTTGTTTGGATGGTTGCCATTTCTTTGGCATGCCAATGAACTCTAGCCAACTCTAGTTCATTTTTCTTGCTAATGTTGGCCAAATCATGGGCAAACAATACCTCAACCAAAATTTTGGCTACCCAATGCTTTGATGGGGCAACCTTGGGCACAAACCAAACATACCGTTGGTCGTGCCACAGCACTAACGCCACCCTCGGCACACTGAAACCGACCGTGTCTAGCGACGATATGAGCGTGTCGCTCACCGCGGTCGCCGTGTCCAGAGGCGGTGCTGGAGCTGTGCCCCGTTGTTGGCCCCAACGACCCACATGAACGGTTGTCGGTGGCGAGGAGGTCGTGGGCCAGCTCCTCCATTGGAATAGTCTGCGCTACGTCGTCCCGACGGGTGTGCCCCACATGTCTGTTTCCCTGTTTTCCCGGCCATATTCGAGCGTCAATGCTCCGCGTTGCGCATTAGGCCTTTCACTATGTAGGCCAAGCGAGACAACTTATTGTTTATTTGATCAAAAAGGTATCAACATTCAACTTATTGTTTATTTACTCCGCATAAAACGGAGGGAGTGGTGGTATAATAAATGACGCAGGCGGGGGAGGGGGAGGGACGTCGGTTTGCTCTCAACTGCGGTCCCACAAGCGAGCGAAAACGCAAGACGAAGCGTGTTCCATTCGGTGAGCGACGTGGAGGGTCCAGCATGCTGGGCTGCAACGCGAACGCGACAAGAGCGATGTACAGTCAAAACCGATTGACTGGTCGTCATCGGAACCACTATTCACACCAGAACCTTCGCTACTCAGCCTACGCCAGCCACTGCCCTAAAACCACACCAAATCTCCAGCCCATTCCCCCGCCTTTTGATCCCCTAGCCCGCATCAAGCGTCCCCTAGTTTGCCGGAAAGCCATGGTGCGCTGCAAGATCACTTACTACAAGATGCTGACGCCGGAGCGCCACGCAGAAATCGCGGCGGCAGTCGGCGCCACAGACCTCCATTCCCAAGCTCGCTTTGCAGCGGGCCAATCCCAGAGTTCTTTGGAGCCAAGCTACGAGGAGGAGGAAGCCGATCCAATGTTCATGGCGGAGGTCGCGGCGCAGAAGGCCCCCGATGGGTATGAGACGATGGACGTCGACTTCATGCCGGCGTCCGAGTCCCCCATGGTGCAGGCGGACCAGCGGTTCAACATGGTAATACTAAAGGAGGCCCGGGAGGCAGAGGCTCAACTCGATGCGGAGCGCGTGCATGCCGCTACCATCCAGGCTCTCCTGCAGGCGGAACCGGATGTGGTGGATGTGAACCGGGCGGCGGAGGCTCAACTTGAGGTGGAGCGCGCGGATGCCGCTGCCATCGAGGCCCTCTTGTAGGCGGAACCAGACATCCTGGACTTGAACCGGGCGGCAGAGGCTCGACTCGACGCAGAGCGCGCGGATGCTGTTCTCATCGACGCCCTCCTGCAGGAGGAACCGGACGTCCTGGACTTGAACCGGGCGGCGAAGGCTCGACTCGACACGGAGCGCGCGGATGCTGCTGCCATCGAGGCCCTCCTGCAGGCGGAACCGGACGTCCTCGACTTGAACCGGGCTGTGCTCTCGTCCGTGCAGAGCGCCCGACGCTCCGCTTGAACGAGTAGCTGGAGGCCGAGGACAACCACGGTGCGGAGACACACGTCGGCAGCGACGGCTGGTTCGCGCCGGCAGCCAAAGACGACGAGGCCGTCTCTTTCCGCGAGCAGTGATAGTTTTTCTTTATGTTGTTGTTTTTATGGATCTTTTGCTGTGTAAAAACATATATTTGTTATGCAAGTCGCCTGACTTGGGTCAGTCTATCATTTCAGGCAGTTCGATGAATATCCTACGTCTCCTAACCCTTCTTTCCTTCTTCCTCACCTCTTCTTCTTCCCCAACAGACCACCGCACGGGCCGTACGGATACTCCCCAACATGCGGTTGGATAAACATAATCTATGAACGAAAATTATGTGTCAGCGTTAGGATGGCTGAGTTTGGTTTGTTCACATGCGACGGCACGTGTCAGTGAGGGTGCGTTCCCTTGGTTGGGTTTGCGGCATGCAGGAGCGACTGTGTGAGGGTGCGGTGCAACCACGTCGTGCAGGAGCGACCGTGTGAGGGTGTGGTGCGACCGCGACAGTCGTGCGCAAGTGTACCTCCCTCTCATTTTGAAAACTTTAGGCAAGCTTGGCCAAAATGTGTGACGAAGTTTGGCAATGCAAGGCCTAGACCCAAACAGGATAAGTACGTACGTACTAGGAGTACTAGTGTTAAAAAAAGGAGGGGTTTTCCTTCACGGGATTTAATCGATACAAATCCTCGTTTCACGTGTCAATTAATGCGTATTTTTTTCTTCAAAGACCAAAGAGCTAACCATATCACTCCTCATCGCTTGATTAATGCAGCGCCATGCAAACCAACCTTCTCATTTCCACATGCATGCAGGGGATATTAATGTCCTTGGTTGCTAACCCCATCAATTTTTCCTCGATTAGTGTTAGTGGCCCTTTGCAAATTGTAATTTTGATATAATGGCCTTGTGTACAAAAAATGGAGGTAGTAACTATATTTGACTTCCTTCCCCATTGCGGTGACGTCGACGATATCTTTTTTTGTGGTTTGGCGAAGTGCGTTCGACGGAGAACACCATTGAGGGAGATCACGGTAAGTCGTTCGCAAGTGCCCCCTGCAAGCCGAGACAACCGCCTGCAAGCCGAGACAACATTATTTGCATCCAGGAAGTCCTTTACTAGTACTCTAGGAGTACTAGTGCGGTGAGATGGTTTCTCGAAGAAGAGGATGGAGAAGCGGAGTCAGCGAAGATTGAAATGATGGTTGCTTCGTCCGTGCTTTTGTGATTTGACGCCTCACTGCTTTGTGATTTGTGATAGAAGGGACAGGGGAGTAGACTCTGTGCTCTATACTGTACTACATGCGTCCAAGCATGGGAGAAAGAGGAGAGACGTTGCATTTTTCTATTCCTTCAATCAATCAATCAGGGAGCTTCGGTTCCATCTTTTTGGCTTTGGCAACACCGTCCACAATGGTTCCCACGATGCCAAAATCTATTTTCACATTTGGCTACACATTGTGGATGCCCTTAACCATACCACTTGGTTTTGCTCCTGTGTGCTATCTATACAAATCTCAATTATATTGATCTAAAAAATTATAGAATCAAGATTAGTAAAAAGGATGTGATTTTGCCGCGCGGATGGTGGGGGAGGTTTCTTATTTGAGCAATGCTACATCCATGTAATGGTTTACATAAAGTTACGAACTAATGTGATGTGGGACTATTTGATTGGATTAAAGGAGAGGATTAGGCCCACCCCACCTGAAAATCAGGGGGGCATATATAGATTAGATACAAAGTATACGTAGCAGCTACGTAGCCCTTTGTAAGTCTAGGATTAGGCTTCTTATTTTCGGAGGACGTTGTCCTGGCGGTTTGCTAACATGCGGTCCCATGTGTCAGTGCTTTACCAAGTCGATCCGCGTCCCACATGAGGCAGAACAACGGCAGAAGCAACACGTGGTTAAGTTGAAGAAGATGAGGGAGAAGCGGATTCCGCAACGAGTGAAATGATGGTTGCTTCGTCCCTCCAACTTAACTGCCGGAAAGGTGCAGCTTTGTGATTTGACGCCTCATTGCTCATTACTACGCCGGCGCCATGACTAGGGTGCTTCACCGCGGCTGCTCTGCACTGTATTCTAGTATGGCACGTGGACTCGGCAGCTTGATGTCCCACATGTCAGCAAAAGGGACTAGAAGATTTATGAAAGCGAGCGCTCCACTCTTACGACGGAGGAGTAGACGACACGACGGCCAAGTGAACTGTCACTTGTACTGTATAGTACTATAGTTTTGCTGTTTCGCACGATCCATCGATACAAATCCGATTAAACAAGAAAGGGCGGGATTTTTCCTGCGCGATAGATGATACTGGCCATACATTTCAAAGGCAATTTTAATGTATGCAAACTGAATAATTATAAGTAACAATATGATATCTAGTAAAACTAAAAACACATATGATTTATTGTGTTAGAGTGTAGTAGTAGTGCTGTATTGCATAGTTGTTAGATGTAACATGCGAGAACATGTAGAGATGTAGTTTTGGAGGGCCTACAGAGAGAAAAGCGTAATACGGTCACCGAACTTCAGAATAAGCTAATTACGGTCACTATATACGTTTTGCGGTGATTATACGGTCACTTGCTCACAGTTCAGCATTGGATTGCACTCTGTTGACCGGCCAAATAGTTCGCGTGGTGCCATGTTGACTAGTTAAATTGACCATGTTCCTTGTGGGTCCCACCTATCAGTTTGCATAGGCAAAAGGTCAGATAAACACAAATTTACGCAGGTGCGACAAGGCTCCAACCCGTGCGCGGGAATCACCTGGTTGTGTATGTGTCTGTCAGGGCCTGATGTGTGCGCATGCACGTGTAGGTTGAGCACTTGAGCATGAGAGTGTGTGTTGGTCGTGTGGTGTACTGGTGTGTGCATGCATGCGTGCGTGTGTGCCTGTGAGTGTTGCGTGCGTGCGTGTGAGTGTTGCGTGCGTGCGTGGCTGCGTGTGTACGTGTGAGTGTTGCGTGCGTGCGTGGGTGCATGTGTTTGTGTGAGTGTTGCATGGATGCAGTTCGTGTGCATGCGTGCGTGTGTGTATAATCACCACACCAGCTCCTGTGTGTTAAAACAGACGGCTCAGCATACCAATACAAGGCCACCTTGTCCGATGTGCCCGCGGTCATGACTTCGAACCACCGTCCAAATATTTTTTTGTTGTTTGTTTTCATTCTTACTAGCAAGATGCTCGTGTGTTGCATGTAACATCAAGATGCATTTGTATGACTTGTTTATCTTGTGAGAGAAAAGGATGAACGAGGGAAAGCCTTATTTGCAAATGTGGAGAGGTGTGTGGGTACCTTTTTGCAAAATTGCCATAGTTTCTTTCATATCCGTCAGATATAAATCGGACGACCTATATTGCAGGATGGCAGGCACACCATCATCACCAACTCTGTTTTTTATAAGAGTGTATTTTATGTATTTTATAAGAGTGTAGATGTAGAGTAGATACAAGTCGACAGGTGGGCACGATGGTAGTGATGCAACACTAGAGGTGCCACGTGGAGCGTTTAACTGGTCAACTAGTCATGTCATGAGCAAATACAGAGTTGTACGGTGAGCCCGTGACTGTATAATAACGAGTAAATGTAAATGGTGACCGTAATGAGTGGATTCTGAAGTCCAATGTACGTATTGTGCTTTCGCTTCAAATACAATGATTGTCATTGCATATATCGCGAGAGAAAGATGAAACATGCGTGAATTTTCTGGGGGCTTTCTTATAGAGGACCTGGAGATAGTTTTGTGTGCATACGTGAAAGGGGCGTACAGGGGGGTATGCGATGGAGAGAGAGATGCTCTTGTTTCTGTTTATTATGACTAACTTTGTATATAGTATAAAAATATACAAATTCACAGTGTGGAATAAATATCATTGTGGGCACCATGCAATGCAAATTAGCGTTCGTACTCCTCCATATAACTTTGTAATGTTGTATATATGTAGAAACTCTAAAAATAATTTTTTGGCCACACTTTATTCAAAAGGAATGTTGTATGCGAAATAAACATGAAGAGAGGGATTTTTAGATTAATGCGGTACGTGATGTAACATATGTGAATGTGTAGTTGATGCATTTGGCGAGGCCTAGAGAGGTATGTGTGTGTATTATGTATTCGAGAGAGGCATGGATAGAGGGGCCGACGGGGGGCGTGTGAGAGATAGCACGAGAAATGAGAGTGGTCTAGAGAGAGAGAGACGAATATGACGTCACGACAAGAGATTCCATTCCCTTGAGTGTGTATATGCAATGGGGAGGGAATAGAGGCACCACGAGAAATTTTCTGTGTGTGTGTTGTTTGTGTTGGCATGTGTGGGTGTGAGAAGATAATGAGACGTGGGGGCAGAGGGTGTGTCACCGCGTGAGGTCCGGTGGGTCGAGGTGAGGCCCTTCGTTCGGTTCCGTCCTGCGCCACATTGGTCGGCCCGTGACGCATTTAGGAAGACCCATGGATGACTAGTCGTACAAGACAAAGACAGCAGAATTGCGAAGGACTCTGTGTCCACTAACAAAGCAGGCTAGGATTTGTAACCCTAGGTTCTCGGACTAAGGTAACCCCTTTATCTCTGATATTACTATTCATCCAACCTAACTTTAAGGGGCATCCTACAGAATGCTCTGCTAGAATCATACTCGTCGATTAGGAAGAGAGGTGTGAGACAATGCGTGAGAGACAGGCGTAAAGATAATGTGTGTACATGAGACACGTAGGCAGGTCCATGTATATAGAAAGGGTCGATGAGGATTGTGCGTGTGTATGTTTGCGAGAGGAAGAGTGCTTGTGATAAAGGTTAGTGAAAACAGTTGTAAATGGTTACGAGAGGGAGGGAGGGAGGGAGGGTTATATCTAGAGCATGTGTGCAAGAAAGACACCTCGGGAGAGAGTGTGTGAGCATGTGTAAGAGACCACCGATGGAGAGTGAAACTGCACGTAAAAGACTGCTCTACACATTGGTTAAAGATATAAATTGTATCCAAATATTAGGATGGGATCATGATATTTGCAATTCGCGTAAGGAGCGATCATTGATCCATCAGACATCTAGAATCTATCGAATTTGAGCATGTCTATGTTATTATTCGACACAATTGATCCACATAGTTAGTATTTTGAACTCCAGACAATGCATCGCTTTAGCAATCGAATATAAACGTGAGTATAGTTCATGTTGTGTGTGTAAAGCACATTATACATACGAAAGTTACACAATGGACATTATAAATAGCTACCTATGAACTAGCATACATTTGAATTCAACTTAAGGTGGTTTAAAAAATCGAATTCAACATGAAGTCCATTCAATTATTTGAATTTGATATCATGGCATTTGTAAACCATACCTAAATTATGGGGGCACCAATCTTTGCTCTGATTTTGTACATAATAGCATATGTAGACGTGTACAAAATAGATTCAAATTTAGCTCCTCCATTCCAAAATAATCGTAGTTATAGGATTTTCAAGTGTCAAAATTTCAAAAAGAAGCGGATAATTTAATGAGGTTTTGAAACATACAAGGTCAAATATAACGTTGTCTACTTAGGTCAATCCTCATAGTTCAAGAGTACTCTAAACGTGAATGCTTGTGTTTCAAATTTCGAACAAAGCGCCAAAAGAGCCTCTACTCGCCCAAAACTGCGTGAGACCAATGTTTGGTAGTACAAGGAAATTACTTTTCTAATAACTCTGACCCGTGAAACCTACCGGCCCGACGTCCAAAGGTCTAAACTGGGGTAGGTTTGTAGCTTCATCTAGACGCCACGCAACCACATCCGAAAAACATTCATACACAATGGTCGCCTAAGCACACATGCGCGCGGCCGAAATCGCTCCTGCCCACTATTTGGGACACCTGGGATTACCATCCTACCCCCGACCCGCAGTAGGTCCAAAATTTAAGAGGGGGGCAAAGTTTGTACTTTCCCCAAATTTCAAACAAGCGTGTCCCATCTTCTGTTCAAAAAAGACAAAAACAAGCGCGTCCCGGACCGAAACATGGTTCCCCGCCACCCGTCCGATTCCCCATTCGTACTCCGTGGGCGCCAAAACTACCTCTCCACCAGCCGCAAAACCCTGGCTCCTCCGTCCGCCATACCATCCCACCCATCAACCGCCGCCCTCCTCCATCACGCGGAGCCGATACCCCAACGTCGTCGTCCACCGCAAACTCAACCGCAATGCCCTCCACGGCTAGTAGTTGAAGCTGAGGCCGAGCCGTCCGTACCCGAGCCAGTTCAACCACGCCGTCCTGCGCCTCACCGTTGCCGCTCCAACTTCGCCACCCTCCACCGCACCGGAGTTGTTCCTGCTACGCTGTCCTTCGCCGCCTCGGATCTGCTTCCCCTCCGCCGACATACGGCCACGGCAACACAGTCAACAATTTGGCCATGGGTTCGTCCAAGCCTGCACCCTCCAAAACATCGGTTTCCCCGGTAAAAAGAAGAACATCGGCGCGACATGTGGAGGTGACCACACCGGCAACCAAAAAAGGTACTCCTCTTCCCTTATTCGTGCAAATCTTACGTCTCTGCTTGCAGGGTATTCATCCCACAGAAGACACTAATTGACCGCTTCTTCTTGATACTAGATGTTCCTAGTAACTCGCGATGCACAAGGTTTCTCCTCGTATACTATTTCACCTTAGCTAGACGCCCGTCGCCCCCTGAATTTCAATTTCTGGCCAGTTGATTCCCAATTAACAGAAGCACTCCCTGGCGTAACAGGCGCTAGTACGCCTATTACGCCGGGGAAGCAGCGCCTTGGTGTTTATCTTAGGGGTGTGTGCGGCCTAGAGCTACTGGCGCCCGATCTGGAGGTCGGCCGGGATTAAAGGGATGTCCTAGGGGCGCTGCCAAGCACGGCGGTGGTGTGAGGTCGATGGGACGGCGGGGCGGCGGAGGCAGGGGTCTGGGCTGGTGGTCGCTGGCGCTTCAAGAAAGATCGTCAACAGTGACTGGCGGGAGGTAGACGAAGGCCATCTGCCCGTTCCTTATAGATCGGATGGTTCATTAAAAAAATCGACTGACCTATTTATTTTCAGTCGACTGTTATCTTAGATATGACCACATGTGGTGGTGTGCTGGAGGAGTACCGGCATTTCTTGTGCTCATATATTACAAAATCATACGGAGTAGAATCTAATTTTGTTTGCCATGCAATGTTGTAGAGCTATCATATGTCTCGTGTCATTTATTTTTCAGCCACCTGCTATCTGCTACTTTTACAGTGCACTAGTTCTGCACACACTTCACCCTTACTCTCACTATTGTGTTCTTATGCAAGGGTATTTCGGACTCTGCTGCCATGAGAGAAGCCAAAAAGAAAAGAGAGAAGTCGCTCCAGCTTCGTATGCGGGTAGGCAAGACACGTTACAACGCTATAAAGGGTGCAGTGTCAGCAGATGGAGACGGTAAACGTAGCTCTGGAGTTGATGACCTTGCTCACAATGAACCACCATCCCAAGTGCTTGCTTTACCTTCGTGGTGTCATATGTGGTTGCATGTTCCATATGGTGTCTAGCTTGTATTCGAAAGGCCGAAGTCGGTAAGATAAGGAAAGATATTTTTTTACATGAACCACCATCCCGTGAGCACCAGAAGACAAATAGCTAGTCAGGGCACTGGCCGAGCTAGTGACAGGCCCAGCAAAGATAGGCATCACCTGGAAGCCAACTAAAAAGATGTGATGGTGGCGACGCAGCCCGCCTCCCACCAGGCTCTCAGGTCCTAGATGATCATGCTCACCACTCCAGCCGAATGTCTAGCTTATATTGCTTCCAATTTGGTTAAATTGCATCTCCTTAGCTTACACATTATACCTTTGAATATGACATGCCTTTCTGTTTTTGGTACATACTAGTACATCTGTGTATTAACCATGTTCTTACATCAAACTAATGTTCTTGTGTATCCCTCATCAATCACTTATGACGAGGCAGGCAGGCAAGGGGACTACTCCGCATTTAAAGAATGCAGCGTCAGCCTCCCGACATTATTCTCAAGAAACAGAAATGCTAGATGAAGATAGTAAACGTAGCTCTGTAGTTGATTACAGCATTTCCCCTACACTAGCATCGCAGGTGCTTGCTCTAACTTGGCAGTGTGATATGTGGTTGCATGTTGCATATGGTGTCTAGATTGTAATTCTTCGAATCTGGTTAAACTGCATGTGCTAGTCTGCTTAGCTTATACATTATACCTCTTAATGTGACATGCCTTCCTGTATTTAGTACATAGTACATCTGTCTATTAAGCATGTCCTTACATAAAAATATTGTTTTTTTGTATCCCGCATCAATCAACATGACGAGACACCTTTAGTATATGTAGTACGATATTAGTTGCATCTTTCATATAATTTATAGCATGCGCTGCTTCTAATTTGTTGAAATTCCATTTATGATGGGACACTTTTAACTTGGCAGAGTCATATTGGTTGCATCTTTCATGTGGTGTCTAGCTTGCATTGATTCTTATTTGCTGGAATGGTTTCTGCTTAGTTTACAGAAACAGTTGTGAACATGCCATGCCCTCCTGTTTTTCGTACATATTCCATCCTGGTATCATGTGTTTGCCTTACATCAAAGTAGTGATTGTCAGTATCATGCATGAATGAGTTCTGAAGAGAGAATTTTATTGCTTTTTCTTGTCGGTTTTACTTGACAATTCAAAATCAATAAAGCGGAAGGAAGTTAGCAAGGCAGCGGATAAAGGTGATCCTTCTGAATGGAGGGCCTCTACAGTTTCTACTCCTCCACACCCCCAAGATGATTTCCAAGACAACACATGCATAGACACTCAACAAAGTTGTGTTTATGATGAGCACATCTCCCCTAGTGCAGCATCACCGGTGCTCCCTCTAACTTGGCACTGTTATATGTGGTTGCATGTTATGTGTGATGTCTAGCTTGTATTGCTTCTAATTTTGTTGAATTCCATCTGCTTACTTTACACATTATACTTGAATAAGACACGTGTTCCTATTTCTAGAACATACAATATCTCTCTATCACACCATGTTCTTACATCAAATTACTACTGTTGTGTAACCTGCAACAATCACTTATCATAAGACACATTTGACTTCGGAGTGTGATATAGGTTACATCTCACATTCTTTTCTAGCTTGTACTACTAATATGTTGAAATGGCACTTATGACGAGATAGTTTTAACTTGGTAGAGTGATATTCGTTGCATCTTTCATATAGTGTCTAGCTTTCATTGCTTCTAATTTGTTGAAATGCCTTCTCCTTAGTTTACACATCATAAGCTGTGAATATGCAATGTTGTGAATATGCAATGGCACTAATGATGAGACACCTCTAACATGGTAGTGTGATGTTGTTTGCATCTTGCATATGATTTATTTCTTATACTGCTTCACATTTGTTTAAACGTCATTTATGATGAGACACTGTTAACTTGGCAGAGCGATATTTGTAGCGTCTTTCATATGGTGTCTAACTTCCATTGCATTGCTTCTAATTTGGTGAAATGTCTTCTTATTAGTTTACACATCATAGTTCTAGTTATCTCTTCTGTCCTGTTTTTCATACATATTACATCCTCCTATCATGTGGTTGTCTAACATCAAAGTTTAGTTCGTCTGCATCACGCATCAATTTGTTCTGAAGAACTAAATTGTTATTCGTTTTTCTTGTCGGCTTGACTTAAGATGGCATAGAGAAAGAGGAAGAAACACAGAATGGCAGGGAATGAGAAGCGGATGAATCCTGCAGATTCTGCTGGTACTGATGGTGCAATAGAAGGTCAAAGTCCAGCGGAAAATTCTACAAACACGGCATCCCATGCTACACGAGTTGCAAAAAAGCCAAACAGAAACAAATAGCTGCCACCAAACAAGCAGAGACAGCCCTAGTTCTTGCAACACCTACCACAGTACTACCAGCTGCACGACTTACTCGTGGGTCAAATGAGCTAGCAGCACGTTCCCAAGCTCCCTTTCCACCTGACACTACTTCCCAAGCACTCTTGACACAAGACGAGTTGGCAATATCAGATGAACCTTGTGAGCTTCAACAGAAAGAAGGTAGTTGCTGGAGTCAAGTTACAGTTGCATGCTTCTTTATATGTAGTCTCACAGTTTGATGTACATTAACACTTCCTATGTTCGTTGTTGGACTAGCACCTAGGCGCAAGAGGAAACAAACATCAGGGATAATGCTTGATAGGTGATACGTCCATTTTGCATCATGCTTTTATATCGATATTTATTGCATTATGGGCTGTTGTTACACATTATGTCACAATACTTATGCCTATTTCTCTCTTATTTTACAAGGTTTACATAAAGAGGGAGAATGCCGGCAGCTGGGATTCTGGGCTGGAAAAGGAGCAAATATTGGAGACCTATTATGCACAGCTCCAAAAGTCCTGAAACTTCACGGATGATGTTTTCCAAATATATAAAAAATACTCAATGGAAGAAACTCACCAGGGGGCCACATCCTGCCCACGAGGGTGGGGGGCGCGCCCTACCCCCAGGGTGCGCCCCCTACCTCGTGGACCCCCTGGTGGCCCTCTGGTGGCCATCTTCTGCTATATGGAGTCTCTCGATGGGGAAAAATCATAAGCCATCTTCTCGGACGAAACTCCGTCGCCACGAGGCGGAACCTTGGCGGAACCAATCTAGGGCTCTGGCGGAGCTATTCTGCCGGGGAAACTTCCCTCTCGGAGGGGGAAATCATCGCCATCGTCATCACCAACGCTCCTCTCATCGGGAGAGGGCAATCTCCATCAACATCTTCATCAGCACCATCTTATCTCAAAACCCTAGTTCATCTCTTGTATCCAATTCTTGTCTCCAAGTCCGGGATTGGTGCTAGTAGGTTGCTAGTAGTGTTAATTACACCTTGTAGTTGATGCTAGTTGGTTTAATTGGTGGAAGATCATATGTTCAGATCCTATATGCATATTAATACCCCTCTGATTATGAACATGTTTATGCTTTGTGAGTAGTTACTTTTGTTCCTGAGGACATGGGAGAAGTCTTGCTATTAGTAGTCATGTGAATTTGGTATTCGTTCGATATTTTGATGAGATGTATGTTGTCTCTCCTCTAGTGGTGTTATGTGAACGTCGACTACATGACACTTGACCATTGTTTGGGCCTAGCGGAAGGCATTGGGGAGTAATAAGTAGATGATGGGTTGCTAGAGTGACAGAAGCTTAAACCCTAGTTTATGCGTTTCTTCGTAAGGGGCTGATTTGGATCCATATGTTTCATGCTATGGTTAGGTTTACCTTAATACTTTGTTGTAGTTGCGGATGCTTGCAATAGAGGTTAATCATAAGTGGGATGCTTGTCCAAGTAAGGGTAGCACCCAAGCACCGGTCCACCCACATACCAACACTAGTAGAAAAAGGGTCAAGCGTGAAGCACATTAGTTCCGGTTTGTATTTGAGCCGGCACTAATGTATACATTAGTGCCGGTTCCAACGGCTAGCCGGGCCGCTTTCATTAGTACCGGTTCGTGGCGAACCTTTAGCACCGGTTCGTGCCACGAACCGGTACTAATGAGAGTGGTGGCAGGATGTTGTCAGACTGAGGCCCCTCCAGCCCCTTTAGTACCGGTTCTTGGCACGAACCGGTACTAAAGGTCGTCCTACATAAACCCTTCGTCCACCCGAGCTCGCTCTCTTCTTCCCCTTTCCCCTCTCCTCTCTCTGTTCTTCCCCTCTTCCTCTCGAGCTCATCACACATTTTGCCCAAAATTTGTCAAGATTTGAAGGCCCCCATCCATTCAAATGATCACAAAGGTTAGCAACTTTGTCCTTTCATCTCTCATTGCTAGATTAGCTCTTGCAATGCTTTATATAGTGATTAATTTGTGAGTTTAGTAATTTGGGAGGATATATATATGTGCTAGTATTTGATTTATATGCAATTTGAGGTCAAAAATAACACTTAGTTTGCATATGTAGGTGTGGTTTACTTAGTGCCTTCTAAATCTCCGTCGTAACCACCGTATATCGCCCGCACCGTCCCGTCGCCAGCACCACCTTGTGGTGAGCCTCTTGTTCATGAAATTTTATATAAAAATGGATATTTGTGTGATTTGGATATATAGTTACTCGTATAATTATCTTACCCGTACGTTGTTTGTTATACATATAGTGCCATGGTTTTGATATCCGTCCCCGTCGGCCCTCGTCCTTGTTATGATTCGGATGTGGTATATACATTCTCTTTTAAAACTAGTTGCATTTCGTGTTTATGAAAAATTATGCCCATCAAGTTGACATAGAATTTTTTTCTAGGAGGTATGTGAACCGGAAATTCCAACCGACCCTATTGTCGAGAGGTTAAATTTAGTTGAAAGAGAAAACGAGTACTTGAAAGAAAAAAATGAAAAGAATTGAGGGGGAGAAGATGGAATTGGAGTTGCATGTTGCCGATGTCGTCGATGATCACAAGATCAAGATGGAGAAAATGCGCTTGAAGATTAGAAAGATTAGAAAATATGCCATCGATAGTGAGGCTTGGTATCATTATGCTGTTGGATCCATTGTTACCTTAGTTGCGATCTTGATCGCATTTGTTGTTGCATTTAAATGCTTTAGCTAGAGAGTTATTTGTTTGTTGCATTTAAGTGTTGTATGAACTTTATGTATGAACTTGTATTAATTTGGTCTATTCGGTGTTGTGTAATGAAGATGAGCCAGTAATGGATGTACGATGACCGGTGCTCTCCCCAGTTCGTTGAGGGCGTGCATACTTTCCTGCTTGCGGCTGAGGCAAACAAGCGCGCAGATGGTTTTATGCCTTGTCCATGTGTTGGCTGTAAGAATGGCCAGAATTACTCTACGTCAAGAACCATTCACGTCCACCTGTTTAAGTCCGGTTTCATGCCCCACTATAATGTTTGGACCAAGTACGGAGAAAGAGGGGTTATGATGGAAGACAATGAAGAAGAAGAGGACGACGACAGCTATCCTGGCCATGGGTTCCCTGAATACGATGATACAACAATGGGGGAAGAAGCTGAGCTGGTAATGTGGGAAGAAGCTGAGCCGGCAATGCGGGAAGAAGCTGAAGAAGAGGCATCAGATGAGCCCGTTGATGATCTAGGTCGGGCCATTGCCGATGCAAAGAGAAACTGTGCAAGTGATTTGGAGAAGAAGAAGTTGCAGCGCATGTTAGAGGATCACAAAAAATTGTTGTACCCGAATTGCGTAGGTGACAAGAAAAGGTTGGGCACCACACTGGAATTGCTGCAATGGAAGGCAGAGAATGGTGTATCTGACAAGGGATTTGGAAAGTTGCTGGTAATGATAAAGGATATGCTTCCAAAGGACAACGAATTGCCCGAGAGTACGTACGAAGCAAAGAAGGTTGTATGCCCTCTAGAGGTGCAGAAGATACATGCATGCCCTAATGATTGCATCCTCTACCGCGGTGAGTACGAGGATTTGAACGCTTGCCCGGTATGTGGTGCATTGCGCTATAAGATCAGCCGTGATGACCCTGGTGATGTCGAGGGCGAGCGCCCCAGGAAGAAGATTCTTGCCAAGGTGATGCGGTATGCTCCTATAATACCACAGTTGAAATGTTTGTTCCAAAACAAAGAGCATGCCAAGGCGATGCGATGGCACAGAGAAGACCGTAAGAAAGACGGAAAGTTGAGAGTATCCGCTGACGGGTCGCAGTGGAGAAAAATCGAAAGAAAGTACGGGAAGGAGTTTGCAGATTACGCAAGGAGCGTATGGTTTGGTCTAAGCGCAGATGGCATTAATCCTTTTGGGGAGCAGAGCAGCAACCATAGCACCTGGCCTGTGACTCTATGTTTGTATAACCTTCCTCCTTGGTTGTGCATGAAGCGGAAGTTCATTATGATGCCAGTGCTCATCCAAGGCCCTAAGCAACCCGGCAACGACATTGATGTGTACCTAAGGCCATTAGTTGAAGAACTCTTACAACTGTGGAATGGAACAGGTATACGTGCGTGGGATGAGCACATGGGGGAAGAATTTGACCTAAAGGCATTGCTGTTCGTGACCATCAATGATTGGCCTGCTCTCAGTAACCTTTCAGGACAGACAAACAAGGGATACCGCGCATACACGCACTGTTTAGACAATACCAACAGTATATATTTGGCTAATTGTAAGAAGAATGTGTACCTGGGACATCGTCGATTTCTTCCGAGCAGGCATCCCGTAAGAAAGAAAGGCAAGCATTTCAAAGGTGAGGCGGATCACCGGACGAAGCCTCGCCACCGTACTGGTGCTGATGTACATGATATGGTCAAGGATTTGAAGGTGGTCTTTGGAAAGGGTCCTGGTGGACAACCTGTTCCGAATGACGCTGACGGACGCGCACCCATGTGGAAGAAGAAATCTATATTTTGGGACCTGCCCTATTGGAAAGACCTAGAGGTCCGCTCCGCAATCAATGTGATGCACGTGACGAAGAATCTTTGTGTGACCTTGCTTGGCTTCTTGGGCGTGTATGGGAAGACAAAAGATACACCTGAGGCACGAGAGGACCAGCAACGTATGCACGGAAAAGACCGCATATATCAGGGTCATGCAAGCTACGCTCTTACCAAAGAAGAGAAGGAAATCTTCTTTGAATGCCTGCTCAGTATTAAGGTATCGTCTGGCTTCTCGTCGAATATAAAGGGAATAATAAACATGGTAGAGAAAAAGTTCCAGAACCTAAAGTCTCATGACTGCCACATGATTATGACGCAACTGCTTCCGGTTGCATTGAGGGGGCTTCTACCGGAAAACGTTCGATTAGCCATTGTGAAGCTATGTGCATTTCTCAATGCAATCTCTCAGAAGGTAATCGATCCAGAAATCATACCAAGGTTAGAGAATGATTTGGTGCAATGTCTTGTCAGTTTCGAGTTGGTGTTCCCACCATCCTTCTTCAACATCATGACGCACGTCCTAGTTCACCTATGCGAAGAGATTAACGTTTTGGGTCCTGTATTTCTACACAATATGTTCCCCTTTGAGAGGTTCATGGGAGTCTTAAAGAAATATGTTCATAACCGTGCTAGGCCAGAAGGAAGCATCTCCAAGGGCCGTCAAAATGAGGAGGTCATTGAGTTTTGTATTGACTTTATTCCTGACCTTAAGCCGATTGGTGTTCCTGAATCGCGGCATAAGAGCAGACTGGATGGAAAAGGCACGCTAGGAGGGGAACAAATAATATGTATGGACGGACATTCTCTCACTGAAGCACACTACACAGTTCTACAGAATTCCGCCTTGGTGGCTCCGTATATGGATGAACACAAGAATTTGCTACGCTCCAAACACCCGGAGCGGTCTGATGACTGGATTACACGTGAACAAACCAGGAGTTTCGCCAGCTGGTTGCAGACACGTACCATGCATGACACCTCTATTGAAGATGACTTGTACTTGATGTCCCAGTTACCATCTTTGAATATAATGACTTTCAAAGGGTACGAGATAAATGGTAATACATTTTACACGATCGCCCAAGATAAGAAGAGCACCAACCAAAACAGTGGTGTCCGCTTTGATGCAGAAACCAAGACGGGAAAGGAAACATATTATGGTTATATACAGGACATATGGGAACTTGACTATCGACGTGGTTTGAAGGTCCCTTTGTTTCGGTGCAAATGGGTCAATATGACACGAGGCGGGGTAACGGAAGACCCGCAGTACGGAATGACAACAGTGGATCTCAACAATCTTGCGTATGCAGACGAACCATTCGTCCTAGCCAATGATGTGGCACAGGTTTTCTATGTGAAGGACATGTCTACCAAGCCAAGAAAAAGAAAAGATAAGGAAGCGAATGCATCGTACGATGAGCCAAAGCGGCACATAGTTCTTTCTGGGAAGAGAAACATCATGGGAGTGGATGACAAGACAGACAAGTCAGAAGATTATGAAAAGTTTGATGAAATTGCTCCATTCACAGTGAATATTGACCCGACCATCCCATTAAATGATGAAGATCTTCCATGGTTGCGGCGCAAAGGGACACACGTGAAAAAAAAAGTTTCACACCCAAAGATCTGGGATGTGATCGGCTTCACTATCATCACTTTCTTCTGTGTTTCACACCCAGAAGGGAATCTCTGTAATAGTTAGGGTAGTTAATTATGTGTTTTGGCATTTGAAATGCGAAGAAATTTTATGTGCAAACAAATTATTTCATGCCTTTACTGATTTTTAAAGTTAAGTTATTCACACTAATTTCAAATAATTCAAAATTTAAACTATTCAAATTTGAAAACTACGGGCACTAACAGAAAGTTTGTAATTTTTTGTACCTAAAGCAAAAATATTCACAAAGAAACTCTAAATACACAAAAAAACAACTCAAAAATAAATAAAGCAAAAAAATAAAAAAAGCCCGCCTACTAGGCCAGAGCGGCCTGCATACGACTAGAAACCCAACCTGTTGTTGGGCCAGGATGCAGGCCCGCAAAGGCCCAGTAGGCCAACAGGGCAGCACAGAACATGTAGGCCCAGTAGGCCTACTTTGGAGAGGAGCTCGAGAGAGCTACCGCACGGGGTTTATAAACCAGTGCGGTCGCCCCTCGGCTAGCGAGGTGGGACTAGACTTGCGCACCGCACCTGCGCCAGCGCACCCCCTTTAGTACCGGTTCGTGGCACCAACCGGTACTAAAGGGGGGGCCTTTAGTACCGGTTGGAGCCACCACCCGGTACTAAAGGGGGTCGCTTCCCGCCGCTTGGCCTAGCCAAAACAGGCCTTTAGTACCGGTTGGTGGCTCCAACCGGTACTAAAGGCCCCTCCTATATAAACAACACTTACGAAAATTTCAGTTTCTCATCTGCTTCTTCTCCTCTGCACCGTCGCCCGCCGCCCCCGTACGTACGTCTCCATCCCTCGTCACCGCCCCCGTCGCCGCCCCGTCCCCGTCGTCGCCGCCCCGTCATCCCCGTCCCCGTCATCCCCGTCGTCACCACTGCCCCGTCCCGGCCCGTCCCGCGTCGTCCCCGTCCCCGTCGTCGCCGCCCCGTACGTCCCTGTCGTCGTCGCCGCCCCGGCCCGTACGTCCCTATCCCCGTCGTCGTTGCCCCGTCCCTGTCCCCGTCGTCGTCATCCCCGTCGTCACCGCGCCCGTCACCGTCCCCGTCGCCGCGCGCCCCACGTCGCCGCCCCCCGTCGCCTCTCGCCTCGCCGGTGAGCGCGCACACACACACACATACATTTTGTTTTTTAGTTATACAAATAGTTAGAATTTTTTCTGTTTTTTAGAAATTGTTAGAAAATTTTCTGTTTTTTAGAAATAGTTAGAAATGTTAGAATTGTTAGAATAGTTAGAAATGTTAGAATGGTTAGAATAGTTAGAAATGTTAGAATTGTTAGAAATTTTTCTGTTTTTTAGTTATAGAAATAGTTATAAAAAAGTTAGAATTGTTAGAAATTTTTCTGTTTTTTAGTTATAGAAATCGTTATAAAAAAGTTAGAAATTTTTATTTTTTTAGTTCTAGAAATATTAGAAATGTTAGTTATATAGAAATGTTGGAAATTTTAGTTATCAAAATCATATCATTAAAAAAATGTTACTTTTTGCGGGCATATAGCTAGTATTTGTTCTCGACGATGCCCGGCCCGCATCCTCGCCGTCGACACGTCCGCGACGACGTCCGGCTGACCCATGTCCGGGACTGGGCTCCGCCGGGCTGGCACTGGGAGGTGCTGCCTGGAGGGGCGCGCCGCTTGATGAGGAACCCGGCCCCGGGTCCCGTCGTCGACCCTGATCTCGTTTGGTGGCGTTCGCGTGGGCCAGTTTCGGTGCGGAGGGAGCCGGCCCCGCCGGAGGTGGTACGTCGCCGTGTCAGGGAGGAGGACGAGCACATCCACCGCTACATGGTTGCGTTAGAGGGAGGCAGGTTCTCCAATACCTGGCAGTTTCTTCAGGGATCTCACTTCAGCTATGATCCTGTGAGGGTTCCTTCTCTTTGGGTGTCCACCGCCTGCGCCGCAGGAACCGCGAGTGTCCTAGATTCTTCTGTAGTATTCGATCTTTAATTAGCTACCTAGCCAGTGATGTACTATTCAATATTATATATTATTCGAGACGATGTATTCGAGATTATATCTATTATTCGAGACGATGTATTCGAGATTATATCTATTATTCGAGAAGATGTATTCGAGATTATATCTATTATTCGAGACGATGTAATTTGAATACTAAATTGTTTTATATTTCTTTTGGCATAGTTAAATAAAAGCTATGGCGGACAATACCGACAGAGAGGGAGAACAGACCATGTTCGATATAATACGCGGGCCAGATGATGATCAGAATGAAGAAGATTATGACGGCTCCGAATTTCTAAACAACACCGGAGAGGGTGATATGATATTCGATCGCGACGAACGAATTGATGAAGTCATGACCGGCGAGGTATATATATTTATATAAGCAGGCATCTGGTGATCATCACATGTTTTAAATGAGTTGAAGATATATTAATGAATCGATCTTTCTTCTTTCAGCCATCCGGATCGAGCAAATCTTCAGGCAACAGGACGAAACGAGGCCCGAACAAAAAGTTGAAGGAGGGCGTAAAGTATAATATCGAGGCAATCAAACCTAATGGCGAACCATTAGCGCCTAAGAAGATTGCGGACAAGTTCGTTCGTCAGTGCGGAGTTCTTGTGAAGGACCAACTCCCGATCTCCCTTCAAGAATGGAGAGAGCCAGCAAAGCCACGTCCAGATCTTACTTTTGTCGACGACAGGCAAAAAAGTCTGCTTTGGGATACACTCATGGAACATTTCACCCTACCAGATCATTTCACAGAAGCAGATGTGCAGAAAGTCAAGGACGCTGCTCTTAGGAAGACGGCGGTTGCATTCAAAAACCACAAGAATCGTGAATGGGACAAGTACGTCAAGGGAGGAAGGAAGACTCCAGTATTCGAGGGAAGACTAGAGAATCAAAGTGCTCATTGGGACGATTTCGTGAAATTCAAGGATTCAGAATTAGCTAAGGAGCGGTCGAGAATAAATAAGAAGAATGCCGAAAAAGGATAAGTTCCATAAGCTGGGGCCAGGTGGCTACGCGGTGGCAATGCCTAAGTGGGATAAGTCTGAGAAAGAGATGGAGGATGCAGGTGTCACTCCGGTTACTAAGAGCTGGCCCCCAGGTGCAGGACTTGGTTCTATGCGCATGGGGGGGAGTTGGACCCGAAGACAGGCAAAGTTTCGATGAAGGCATGTCTGAACGGAGCCGACGATAATATACTTGTTGCAATAGAAGAGGCTCGAACGGGGGTGTTCCAGCCCAACAGAGAGAACGACGAGCTTACGCGTGCCCTGGGAAATCCTGAACACCCGGGAAGAACACGAGGCAAGGGCGTTATTCCGTGGTATGAGGGGTTTTCGGACTGGAACGCCGACAACAGAACCCGTGCGAGAAGGAAGATTGTGGAGGAGAAGCAGAGGAAGATGGAGGAGGAGAAGAGGAAGCTGGACTATGAACGCCTTCAAGGCCTAGAATCAGCGCACATGGACTTGGTAGTCAAATTCAAGTGGCAGCAGGAGCAGATCGACTCACTTAGCCAGCAAAGGGGGTCTCAGCAGCTGCAGCAGCTGGCGGATGATCCAGCATTGGATACCACCGCCCCATCCATGCCCAGAAGCAGCGTGGGTTCCGCCCCATTTGACGCAATGCTGGATAGATACCCCGTGGATGACATCACGGAGAACACTAACTGCGAGCTACACTTCAAAATTAAGAACATATCCTTGAAGGTGGCGGACGGCGTTGCTTATACAAATTCCCCCGATGCAACCTTTCATTGCAACCCGATTCCAGCAGGCTATGCTCGTGTCATGGTTGATGAGGTGGTGGACCAATATTCGGGGCTAGAGCTTGACATTCCTGGAGGTGACGAGGAGCACACACTCGGAGAAGCCAAACATCGTATCATCCTATGGAGAAAGGATTGCATCATCTTTCGAAGGCCACCGACACCGCGTCACCCGACTCCTCGTCGAAGTCCGCCACCGAGTCAACAGACTCCCGCTCCTCCAAGTCCACCAACGCGTGAGGCCACTCCTCCTCCTCCAAGTCCGGCAAAGTGTCAGGCCACTCCTCCTCCAAGTCCGACACAACGTCAGACTTCCACTCCTCCTCCAAGTCCGGCACAACCTCAGGCCACTCCTCCTCCAAGTCCGGCACAGCTTCAGGCCACTCCTCCTCGTCCAACTCAGCCCCGTCAGCCGTCTCTACCGCCTCAGCAATCGCAGAAGAGACACCCCGCAGCTATGGTGCATAGCGGTACGAGTCGAGGTCATAGTACAGGAAGTACAGGCGGAGGCAAACGATATAAATATGGTCCAAACCTCACTACTCCTCTTCCTGAGAGGGCTTACGACAGGACCGAGGAGCAAACCAATGCCATAGTGCGGGCAGAAGTCGACGCCCATTTTGGACCGAAACCGCCACCGCTGCCAAGGGAGAAAGTGCATGTGGAAGTAGTTGACCACTTCATTCGTATGGCTCAACCACCAGCTCCTAAGCCTGTTGACACAGACTATGAGCGCCACATCAGGAAGTTACATTGACACCGTCTACAGAAGGAGGCGAGCTCGAGCTCGAGCAAACAACAAGCAGCTGTCAAGAAATGCGGGAAAACCGTTGCCCAGCTGGGAGAACAGGTGGCGCAATCGATCCCCCCGTTTGTTGTGCCGCCAACAACACGTGACAGTATGCGCGCCCAATATTATTGTGGGCAAACAGTTTACGTTCCCGAGGTGGGCGATGTGGTAATAACCCAGGAGCATATAATGCAGGCTGAAACTCTCAACATCACTGTTGGACAACTCCTCGAGATCGAGGACATGCCTGTGCTTATAGAGGAGGAAATAAAACGGAAATATGCCCGGGGCCAACCTTTGGTCAAGCCAGAAGAGGTCAAGAAGCTCCCAACGAGAATGTATGAATTGCATCAATTGTACATGGACATTACCAAGAGATCCGATCGAGAGTCCCTCATGGTGCAAGTCAAGAAGGATCATTACTACCATCAGAAACCTGTGACCATTGAGTATTCTGAACTGTTTCAGTTATACAATCAAGACGCACTCGACAAATCTATCATCAGTTGCTATTGTCTGTAAGTGATTTCTTTCTGTAATTTAAGTCTCAAGCTAGCTATAGTGATCCTTTTGATCAATCATTACCTGTAATTATCCTCACTATATTCTTTTCTATGGTATTATGCAGGATGAAGATGTATGAAATGAGAAAAGGTGGACGCTATGGCATTGGGTTCATTGACCCAAACACCGTTAATGAATACACATGGAAAATAAACAAGCATCATGAAAAGCAGGTAGAGGACAGCATGCTAGAGTTCTTGAAGCGCCTCAAATATAATGAAGATATACTACTTCCTTACAACTTCTAGTGAGTCACACTTTCTTGTACTACAAATTCTCTGTTTTTGCCTACTAGCTAGCTACATGTTTTTGCTTACATATGCCCGCTTAATTAAGACATGAAAACGTGTGTGCATGCAGATTTCACTGGATCTTGTGTATCAAGTTGACGCCGGAACAGTTGAAATACTGGACTCACTACTCAAAGCAAATAGTGACTATAACATCTTGTTTGGGATAGTCAACAGGTAATTTCAATCATTATTAACTATATATCTCGGCCTATTTAGTTCGTCATTTCATGATATGAACTATTTAATAACCCCTTTATTCATTTTCTTTGTCGGCGGGCAGGGCTTGGGCAAGGTTCATCAGCGTCACGGAAGGCGAATGGAAACGACAGCTGAAATGGTTTCGACCCAAGGTAAGTAATTAAGTAGTACTAGCTAGCTAGCTAGCTGCCATCTCTTTAATTATCATGCTTGATTAATTATTATCTGATCAAATTAAATTCCATTCTCGTAACAAAGGCCCTAAAGCAAGCGCAGGGGACTGATCTGTGTGCATTCTGCGTTTGCGAGAACATTCGCATGATGGCGTCCGAAAGGAGCAGATCTCAAAGACAGGAATGGGTACGCTTGTCAGAACACTATTCACAATTTTTACACCATTATCGATATCTAGTCACACAACTAATACACATGCATATTGATCTCCTTCTTAACAGTTCAAAGAGGTGCGGGACAAGCTCCTAGAAACGGAGCGCGTAGAAGCACTTCAAGAGGAAATAGCGGGATTTTTGCTCGACCAGGTCATAAATCCGAAGGGAGAATACTATTACCCGCTACCGCCCCCATCGACCAGGTCATGAACCACTTCCAATTGTCATCGTGCTCCGAAGGCACCAATTAGGCTAATGCCACTGGCTCCGAAGGCAACATGCATATGTAGGAGAAATTGTATATAGCTATACATGTGTGTATGTGTGAATTAATATGGTGGTTTGTGAGACATTGATGATATATATATATATATGATTTGTTCTACTAGAAATTCTATTTATATATATATATGCATAACGTGTACAATGTGTAGTATCGTAAAATACCAGCAAATGAAAAAGAATTAAAATGGAAAACACAAAATTAAATGAAAAAGAAATCATAAAACCAAAAAAACCCCAAACATTTTAGTACCGGTTGGTGTTACCAACCGGTACTAAAGGGCTCCCGGCCCTCGGAGCTGGCTCGTGCCACGTGGTTGCCCTTTAGCACCGGTTCGTGCTGAACCGGTACTAAAGGGGGGGGGCTTTAGTGCCCACACTTTAGTGCCGGTTATGCAACTGGCACTAAAGGGCCTTACGAACCGGTGCTATTGCCCGGTTCTGCACTAGTGCAAATTATCAAAGTACCGAACACAAATCATATGAACATGATGAAAACTAGCTTGACGATATTCCCATGTGTCCTCGGGAGCGCTTTACATCATATAAGAGTTTGTCCAGGCTTGTCCTTTGCTACAAAAGGATTGGGACACCTTGCTGCACTTTATTTACTTTTGTTACTTGTTGCTCGTTACAAATTATCCTATCACAAAACTATCTGTTGCCACTTATTTCAGTACTTGCAGAGAACACCTTGCTGGAAACCGCTTATCATTTCCTTCTGCTCCTCGTTGGGTTCGACACTCTTACTTATCGAAAGGACTACGATAGATCCCCTATACTTGTGGGTCATCAAGACTCTTTTCTGGCGCCGTTTCCGGGGAATGAAGCGCCTTTGGTAGGTGGAATTTGGTAAGGAAAAATTTATATAGTGTGCTGAAATTTACTGTCACTTATTACTATGGAAAGTAATCCTCTGAGGGGCTTGTTCGGGGTATCTTCACCCCGACCAGTAGAGCAAAGAGTTGCTCCTCAACCTATTGAATCTACTGAAAATGAAAATGAAAATGAAAATGCTTGCTTTGAAGTTCCTGCGGGTATGATAGAAAAACTGCTAGCTAATCCTTTTCTAGGAGATGGAACAAAACATCCTGATGAACATCTGATATATGTGGATGAAGTTTGTGGATTATTTAAGCTTGCAGGTGTACCCGGAGATGTGGTTAAGAAGAAGGTCTTCCCTTTATCTTTGAGGGGAGATGCATCGACATGGTATAGGCTACGTGATGATATGAGGTCTTGGAATTACAAACGATTGAAATTGGAATTTCATCAGAAGTTTTATCCTATGCATCTTGTTCATCGTGATCGCAATTATATATATAATTTTTGGCCTCGCGAAGGAGAAAGCATCGCTCAAGCTTGGGGGAGGCTTAAATCAATGTTATATTCATGCCCCAATCATGAGCTCTCAAGAGAAATGATTATTCAAAAAATTTATGTTCGGCTTTCTGGTAACAATCGCACCATGCTTGATACTTCTTGTGCCGGCTCTTTTATGCTGAAGACTATTGAATTCAAATGGAATTTATTGGAAAGAGTTAACGCAACTCTGAAGATTGGGACCTCGGCAATGGTAAGGAGTCAGGTATGACACCTAGTTTTGGTTGTGTTAAATCTTTTATGGATACCGATATTTTTCATAAATTTAGCACTAAATATGGACTTGACTCTGAGATAGTAGTTTCTTTCTGTGAATCTTTTTCTACTTATGTTGATCTCCCCAAGGAGAAGTGGTTTAAATATCATCCTCCTATAGAAGTAAAAGTAGCTGCACCTATTAAAGTTGAAGAAAAGACTATCACTTATAATGATCCTATTGTTCCTACTTTTTATGTTGAGAAACCACCTTTTCCTGTTAGGATAAAGGATCATGCTAAAGCTTCAACTGTAGTCTGTAAAAGCAATGTTAAAACGTATACACCTCCTGAGAAAGTTAAAGTTGAACCTAATGTTGCTATTGTTAAAGATCTCTTGTCTGATAATATCGATGGGCATGTTATTTATTTCTGTAATGAAACTGCTAGAATTGCTAAACCCCGTGATGAAGATAAACCTAGACCTGTGGTAGGCATGCATGTTATTTCTGTTAAAATAGGAGATCATTTTTATCATGGCTTATGTGATATGGGTGCTAGTGCTAGTGCAATACCTTATTCCTTATACCAAGAAGTTATGCATGATATTGCACCTACTGAAATAGAAGATATTGATGTCACAATTAAACTTGCCAATAGAGATACTATTTCACCAATGGGAATTGTTAGAGATGTTGAAGTCTTGTGTGGGAAAACTAAATATCCTGCTGATTTTCTTGTTCTTGGTTCCCCACAAGATAGCTTTTGTCCCATTATATTTGGTAGACCCTTCTTAAACACTGTTAATGCTACCATAGATTGCAAAAGAGATGTTGTTACTGTCGATTTAGATGATATGACTCATGAATTTAATTTCTCTAAATTTAGTAGACAACATTGTGAAGAAGAATTACCTATTAAGGATGAAATTATTGGTCTTGCTTCTATTGCCATACCTCCTAGTGATCCTTTAGAACAATATTTGCTAGACCATGAAAATGATATGTTTATGGATGAAAGAAGGGAATTAGATGAAGTATTCTTTAAACAGGAACCTATTCTAAAAAATAATTTACCTGTTGAAATCCTAGGGGATCCTCCTCCACCCAAGGGTGATCTCGTGTTTGAGCTTAAACCGTTACCTGATACTCTTAAATATGCTCATATTGATGAGAAAAAGATATATCCTGTTATTATTAGTGCTAACCTTTCAGAGCATGAGGAAGAGAGATTATTGAAAACTTTGAAGAAGCACCGTGCTGCTATTGGGTATACTCTTGATGATCTTAAGGGCATTAGTCCCACTCTATGTCAACATAAAATTAATTTGGAAGAAGATGCTAAACCAGTTCGTGATCATCAACGCCGGTTGAATCCTAAAATGAAAGAAGTGGAAAGAAAGGAGATACTAAAGCTCCTTGAGGCAGGTATAATCTATCCTGTTGCTGATAGCCAGTGGGTAAACCCTGTCCATTGTGTCCCTAAGAAGGGAGGTATTACTGTTGTTCCTAATGATAAAGATGAATTGATTCCTCAAAGAATTATTACAGGTTATAGGATGGTAATTGATTTTCACAAATTAAATAAGGCTACTAAAAAGGATCATTACCCCTTACCTTTTATCGATCAAATGCTAGAAAGATTATCCAAACATACACATTTTTGCTTTCTAGATAGTTATTCTGGTTTCACTCAAATACCTGTGTCAGCCAAAGATCAATCAAAGACTACTTTTACATGCCCTTTTGGTACTTTTGCTTATAGACGTATGCCTTTTGGTCTATGTAATGCACCTACTACCTTTCAAAGATGCATGATGGCTATATTCTCTGACTTTTGTGAAAAGATTTGTGAGGTTTTCATGGACGACTTTTCCGTCTATGGATCTTCTTTTGATGATTGCTTGAGCAACCTTGATCGAGTTTTGCAGAGATGTGAAGAAACTAATCTTGTCTTGAATTGGGAAAAGTGCAACTTTATGGTTAATGAAGGTATTGTCTTAGGGCATAAAGTTTCTGAAAGAGGTATCAAAGTTGATAAAGCTAAGGTTGATGCTATTGAAAAGATGCCATGTCCCAAGGACATCAAAGGTATAAGAAGTTTCCTTGGTCATGCCAGTTTTTATAGGAGGTTCATTAAGGACTTCTAAAAAATTTCTCGGCCTCTGACTAATTTATTACAAAAAGATATACCATTTGTTTTTGATGATAATTGTGTAGAACCATTTGAAATGCTTAAGAAAGCATTGATCTCTGCACCTATTGTCCAGCCACCTGATTGGAATTTACCCTTTGAAATTATGTGTGATGCTAGTGATTATGTTGTAGGTGCTGTTCTAGGACAAAGATTTGATAAGGAACTAAATGTTATTTAGTATGCTAGTAAAACTCTAGACAATGCTCAAAGAAACTATGCTACTACTGAAAAAGAATTATTAGCAGTTGTATTTGCTTGTGATAAGTTCAGACCTTATATTGTTGATTCTAAAGTAATTATTCACACTGATCACGCTGCTATTAAATATATCATGGAAAAGAAAGATGCTAAACCTAGACTTATTAGATGGGTTCTCTTGCTACAAGAATTTGATTTGCATATTGTTGATAGAAAAGGAGCTGAGAACCCCGTTGCAGACAACTTGTCTAGGTTAGAAAATGTGCTTGATGACCCACTACCTATTGATGATAGCTTTCCTGATGAGCAATTAAATGTCATAAATGCTTCTCATTCTGCTCCATGGTATGCTGATTATGCTAATTACATTGTTGCTAAGTTTATACCACCTAGTTTCACATACCAGCAAAAGAAAAAGTTCTTCTATGATTTGAGGCATTACTTTTGGGATGACCCACATCTTTATAAAGAAGGAGTGGATGGTGTTATTAGACGTTGTGTACCTGAGCATGAACAGGAACAAATCATATGCAAGTGTCACTCCGAAGCTTATGGAGGACACCATGCTGGAGATAGAACTACACATAAGGTACTGCAATGTGGTTTTTATTGGCCTACTCTCTTCAAGGATGCTCGTAAGTTTGTCTTATCTTGTGATGAATGTCAAAGAATTGGTAATATTAGTAGACATCAAGAAATTCCTATGAATTATTCACTTGTTATTGAACCATTTGATGTTTGGGGCTTTGACTATATGGGACCCTTTCCTTCCTCTAATGGTTATACACATATTTTAGTTGCTGTTGATTACGTTACTAAGTGGGTAGAAGCTATTCCAACTAGTAGTGTTGATCATAACACTTCTATTAAAATGCTTAAATAAGTTATTTTTCCAAGATTTGGAGTCCCTAGATATTTAATGACTAATGGTGGTTCACATTTTATTCATGGTGCTTTCCGTAAAATGCTTGCTAAATGATGTTAATCATAGAATTGCATCTCCTTATCACCCTCAGTCTAGTGGTCAAGTAGAATTGAGTAATAGAGAACTCAAATTAATTTTGCAAAAGATTGTTAATAGATCTAGAAAGAACTGGTCCAAGAAACTAGATGATGCATTATGGGCCTATAGAACTGCATATAAAAATCATATGGGTATGTCCCCGTATAAAATGGTCTATGGAAAAGCATGTCACTTACCTCTCAAACTAGAACACAAGGCTTATTGGGCTATTAAAGAACTTAATTATGATTTTAAACTTGCCGGTGAGAAGAGGTTATTTGATATTAGCTCACTTGATGAATGGAGAACCCAAGCCTATGAAAATGCTAAGTTGTTTAAAGAAAAAGTTAAAAGATGGCATGACAAAAGGATACAAAAGCATGAGTTTAATGTAGGTGATTATGTATTGCTATACAACTCTCATTTAAGATGTTTTGCAGGAAAACTTCTCTCTAAATGGGAAGGTCCTTACGTTATCGAGGAGGTCTACCGTTCCGGTGCCATAAAAATCAACAACTTCGACGGCACAAATCCGAAGGTGGTGAACGCTCAAAGAATCAAACACTATATCTCAGGTAATCCCATAAATGTTGAAACCAATATTATTGAAACCGTAACCCCGGAGGAATACATAAGGGACACTTTCCGGAACGTTTCAGACTCCGAAAAGGAATAGGTATGTGGTACGGTAAGTAAACCGACTCCAAAACAGTTTTTAAGGCAATATTTCTCTGTTTTGGAATATTTAGAAAAATAGAAAAATAAGCAGCAGTCTGGGAAGGACACAAGGGCTCCATGAGGGTGGAGGGCGCGCCCTACCCTACTGGGCACGCCCCCTACCTCATGGACACCTCGTGTGCTCTCGGACTCTGTTTTCGTACACGACAAGTATTTTGCTCGGTAAAAATTCATTATATAACCTCCGGGAGGTTTTGACTCCCGTATCACGCAAAAATCTCCTGTCTTTGTTTCGAGCTATTTTTCTGACAGATCTAGATTATCATGGCATCTCCAAGTGCTCCCAAAAACAAGTTCTTTGAGAAGGTCATCAACCCTTACCTCGCGGAGGTGCAGCAACACCCTCAAAACATTGAGATGCGTGATGGGTTGCTGCACATCCGTGATGCTGAGGGACCGAAGGGGGCCGGAAGCGTGGAGGCGAGGCTCGAAGCAATGGAGCAACGAGTTTTCAAGTGTCAGGGGATGGTGGAGCGTGGACTCAACTCCAACCACATGATGATCGCAGAATTCACCAACAAACACAAGCTGGATGCCGACAACATTGGGGAGACCATCTTCAAGCTTCACGAGAAAATTGAGCACCTTCAAGCTCAAATCTATGACCTACAAAACCAAAACTGTGAGTATGAATATAGATTCAAAAGGATGAGTTTGGCTGCGGATTTGAGGATACCGGAGACCCAATTATCTTTCTATGATGGTGAGCCTATGCCTTGGAAGAAGGACGACAAGCCTACGTCGTCAACAAAATCACCACCGTCTCCACCAACAAAGAAGAATTGAGTATTTGGTATGGGCACTCCACTTGGCAACCACCAAGCTTGGGGGAGTGCTCCGGTATCGTATCACCATCACTTTTATCTTTACCGTTTTTCTTAGTTCGATCCTTTTGGTAATATCTTGATCTAGTAGAATAAAAGTTCTTAGTATGATCTAGTTGTGAGTTTTGCTTTATTATCCTTCTAGGTAATCGAGTCCATGAGCTGTATAAAGATTAGTGTTGAGTCGAGGGCTTAATTATTTTGCCATGATCTAAGGGAACAAAAGAAAAGAGAAAGAAATAAAAAGAAACAAAGAGATCATGTGAGTCTTATGGAGAGTATTGTACTCACATAGAAAAAGTATGATGAATAAAAGTCGTTGAGAGTTGACAAACACAATTTTAGTCATCGTTGCAATTAATAGGAAGTAATAAAGAAATAGAGGTCTTCACATATAAATACACTATCTTGGACATCTTCTATGATTGTGAGCACTCATTAAAATATGACATGATAAAGAGTTGACATTGGACAAGGAAGACAACATAATGGGTTATGTTCTCTTACATCTGAGATGAATTATATTGTCTTGGATCATCCAACATGTTGAGCTTGCCTTCCCCCCTCATGCTAGCCAAATTCATCGCACTAAGTAGAGATACTACTTGTGCTTCCAAATACCCTTAAACTAGTTTTGCCATAAGAGTCCACCATATCTACCTACGGATTGAATAAGATCCTTCAAGTAAGTTGTCATCGGTGCAAAGCAATAAAAATTGCTCTCTGAATATGTATGACTTATTAATGTGGGAGAAAATAAGCTTTATACGATCGTGTGATATGGAAGTAATAAAAGCGACAGACTGCATAATAAAGGTCCATATCACAAGTGGCAATATAAAGTGACGTTCTTTCGCATTAAGATTTTGTGCATTCAACCATAAAAGCGCATGACAACCTCTGCTTCCCTCTGTGAAGGGCCTATCTTTTACTTTTATCTCCTACATTGCATAAGAGTCATGGTGATCTTCACCCTTCCTTTTTACATTTTATCTTTTGGCAAGCACAATATGTTGGAAAGATCCTGGTATATACTAATTGGATGTGAGTTTTCATGAACTATTACTGTTGACATTACCCTTGAGGTAAAACGTTGGGAGGCAAATCTATAAGCCCCTATCTTTCTCTGTGTCCGATTAAAACCCCATACCCATAAGTATTGCGTGAGTGCCAGCAATTGTGAAAGATTATATGATAGTTGAGTATGTGGACTTGCTGAAAAGCTCTTATACATTGACTCTTTCCTATGTTATGATAAATTGCAATTGCTTCAATGACTAAGATTATAGTTTGTTAGTTTTCAATGAAGTTTACGATTCATACTTGATATTGTGATTGAATTATTACTCTAGCATAAGAGATTATATGACAAGAATTATATAAGTTGCTGTTCTAAGAAAGATCATGATGCCCTCATGTCTGTATTCTATTTTTATCGACACCTCTATCTCTAAACATGTGGACATATTTTTCGATTTCGGCTTTTCGCTTGAGGACAAGCGAGGTCTAAGCATGGGGGAGTTGATACGTCCATTTTGCATCATGCTTTTATATGGATATTTATTGCATTATGGGCTGTTGTTACACATTATGTCACAATACTTATGCCTATTCTCTCTTATTTTACAAGGTTTACATAAAGAGGGAGAATGCCGGCAGCTGGGATTCTGGGCTGGAAAAGGAGCAAATATTAGAGACCTATTCTGCACAGCTCCAAAAGTCCTGAAACTTCACGGATGATGTTTTCCAAATATATAAAAAATACTCAGCGGAAGAAACTCACCAGGGGGGCCACATCCTGCCCACGTGGGTGGGGGCGCGTCCCCTACCTCGTGGGCCCCCTGGTGGCCCTCCGGTGGCCATCTTCTGCTATATGGAGTCTCTCGATGGAAAAAAAATCATAAGCCATCTTCTCAGCCGAAACTCCGCCGCCACGAGGCGGAACCTTGGAGGAACCAATCTAGGGCTCTGGCGGAGCTGTTCTGCCGGGGAAACTTCCCTCCCGGAGGGGGAAATCATCGCTATCGTCATCACCAACGCTCCTCTCATCGGGAGAGGGAAATCTACATCAACATCTTCATCAGCACCATCTTATCTCAAAACCCTAATTCATCTCTTGTATCCAATTCTTGTCTCCAAGTCCGGGATTGGTGCTAGTAGGTTGCTAGTAGTGTTAATTACTCCTTGTAGTTGATGCTAGTTGGTTTAATTGGTGGAAGATCATATGTTCAGATCCTATATGCATATTAATACCCCTCTGATTATGAACATGTTTATGCTTTGTGAGTAGTTACTTTTGTTCCTAAGGACATGGGAGAAGTCTTGCTATTAGTAGTCATGTGAATTTGGTATTCGTTCGATATTTTGATGAGATGTATGTTGTCTCTCCTCTAGTGGTGTTATGTGAACGTCGACTACATGACACTTCACCATTGTTTGGGCCTAGAGGAATGCATTGGGGAGTAATAAGTAGATGATGGGTTGCTAGAGTGACTGAAGCTTAAACCCTAGTTTATGCGTTGCTTCGTAAGGGGCTGATTTGGATCCATATGTTTCTTGCTATGGTTAGGTTTACCTTAATACTTTTGTTGTAGTTGCGGATGCTTGCAATAGAGGTTAATCATAAGTGGGATGCTTTTCCAAGTAAGGGCAGCACCCAAGCACCGGTCCACCCACATACCAAATTATCAAAGTACCGAACGCGAATCATATGAACATGATGAAAACTAGCTTGACGATATTCCCATGTGTCCTCGGGAGCGCTTTACATCATATAAGAGTTTGTCCAGGCTTGTCCTTTGCTACAAAAGGATTGGGCCACCTTGCTGCACTTTATTTACTTTTGTTACTTGTTGCTCGTTACAAATTATCCTATCACAAAACTATCTGTTGCCACTTATTTCAGTACTTGTAGAGAATACCTTGCTGGAAACCGCTTATCATTTCCTTCTGCTCCTCATTGGGTTCAACACTCTTACTTATCAAAAGGACTACGATAGATCCCCTATACTTGTGGGTCATCAATAGGTTAATTAAATCTAGAGGAGGAAGAATGGAGATACGTTTTGAGGCAGGTTTAAAAAGGCCATGTGATGCTACAGAGTCAGCCAAGTTAGTATCAGAGGCAACGGTTGCCGTTAGGTTTCATGTACGTATCCTCCCAACATGGATTCAGTACAGGAATGACAAAGACGAAACCCAGTTCAACACCTTCCTCGACCATTTATCTGTAAGTATGGTTATGTATGGCAACTAGTAATATCGTCTTACTCTGTCCCATACTTTCTAGGTTGCTGATAATGAGACTCCCATAATTTTCAACAGATGAGGTTCAAGTTGGATAGCCAAGATGATGCAACCAGACAAGCTTGCACTCATGTTTTCAAGTCTGCTCTGCGATAGTATCGGTATAACTTGAGGAAAACTCACTTTGAAGGCAAGGCTAACAGTGAACTTTCCCAAACATCTCCAGTGGAAAATATATCGGATGAAGACTGGAGAGGCCTTGTTAAACACTGGTCTGATCCGAAGTATCAGGTACATTATATATATATATGTGTGTGTGATCAGATCACATGTTGAAGTCCTATTTACGCATGCCACACAAATCTATCTTCTTGTAGGTGAACTGTTCAAAGAACAAGGCCAACCGTACGAAAGTGAAATTCCAACACATGATAGGATCTCGTAGCTATATTGCACACTGCGAGGCTCTTGTAATTAGCTGCTGTTTCACTCTTTTTGCTGTACCATATTATCATATCTATATTGACTTGTTCGAAATGCAGAGGAAAGCCCGCAAGGACCAAAAAGTACCTGAACCAAATGTTGTGGAAATCTTCAAGGACTGTCACACCAGCAAGAAGAAGGGCATGACTACACCAGTCAAAGCCGCTGTTGTAAGTCCTAAATCCTCGTGCCTTTTAACTACTACTTACTCTAACTTGTGCCTTGAACTGCATGGTTTGCAGCCAATGTCTATTACTCTTTTCAATTTTATACACAATTGTCTTAGCGTATCATTGCACCGTACAAGGTTTAAAAGAGAGGAGTGATGTTCCTTTGATCTTGACCCATAATCTAGTTCCGTGTTGGACTTGCCCACACAACGTTAGAATTGCCTGTTTGTCTGTTCTCAGTTGTTTTGTGATATGAATGATGTCATACTATGCTTACCGTATTATAAACTTCGTCTCTTTATCCTTAGCCCTCAATACAATGTGAAGAAATAGACAATACATTAGCGATGGTACATGGTCATATGTTTGGAACCTGGTTTTATTACGTACTTTGCAATAAAATACAACTAATATTTTACATGGGTTCACCAGAATAAGTTCTGTATATAGACCAAAGCTATTTTGTTTGGTTTTGCTGCCTCCTTAATATCTTCTGTTCTGGTACTACTAATGTAAAACCTCAACTTTTCAGCGAGCTATGGAAAAAATGGTGGAACCGCCACCTTTTGAAGGTGGCGAGGCAACTATAACCGCAATGTCAGCTCTTGCTGCAGTGGGTCAGTACCTGTCCACTAACAGTGCCAAAAGCACGTTCCTGCGTAATACTGGGTTGGTTGTTAAGTCAATATCGTCCAAGCTGCCTCATGATCAAGATATGCAAGCTCAAAGCAATGTTGTATCTGCGCTCCAGACACAAGTCCATTCCCTAATAGAGACACTTTGTGAAACAAGGAGAAACATTGCTCAATGTCGCCAAGATATGCATGGTTTTGAAACCAGACTATCAGACATTTGCTATGTTGTTCAGGAGCCTAGGGGAAATGAAGGCGAGGGTTATGGTGCAACATCGGACAATACAGCATGAAAACGTAACAGTCGGGTCAAATGAACTGAGCTTCTGAACTTCTGGTGGTGCATTTATCTGCTAGACTGTTAAGTTTTATGCCAACCTTCCTTTTGTTATATAGTTGTAATTTGTTTTGGTGCGATACAAAATTTATTCTTAACGTGCAGACACCGGTTGAAGAAAACAGCAAGCCATTTTTGTATAGTGTAGGGTGTTCCCTATATTTGCACTGGTGGCGATCTTTGATGTCGAGTGGATGTAATCTGTGCAATCGCCTTAATAGCCTAACATTAGTTTCGGCCTTATTTATTTCCTAGTCTTCTTTTTCCCTGTTTTGCTAGTGGCCACAACTACCATGGGCCATATACGTGTCGTAGGATCCATGGCTCTCCTACGGGCCGTCGATAAATGGGCCTGTAATCGGTGGGCCTCGGGCCGTCGGATAAATGGGTCTACATGGGCCGTAATTGGGCATAATTGGTATCGGCCCAGCACGGTAACAAGCCGTTAACAGGTCGTAGGACAACAAAGGCTTAATTCTGTCACAGGCATAACGGGTCGTTAATGGGCCAGAATATGGGAAATTTTTGTTTTTGCCACTCTAGATTTTGCCAATTTTCCTTATACCATTCTAGATTTTGACATTTCACAATTGCCACTCCGTGGCAAAAGCAAAATAATTTTATTTCATTTTTGCCACTCTTAGCTTTTGAACTGTATCACAATTACCACTCCGAAAATTTTGCTTTTGCCACCGGAATGGCAATTTAGATAATTGTCAAAAACTAAGAGTGGCAAAAGTGAAATGTCAAAATCTAGAGTGGCATAAGGAAAATTGGCAAAATCTAGAGTGACAAAAACAAAATTTTCCCCCAGAATATAGGACGGGCTGGAAACGGCGCAACGGGTTAACAGGCCAGAAACGGGCCGACTCTTGCCATGGACCGAATTTGGCCCATTAGGGTAACAGGCCAGTAACGGGCCGACTCTTGCCATGGGCCGAATTTGTCCCATTAGGGGAACAGGCCAGTAACGGGCCGACTCTTGCCATGGGCCGAATTTGGCCCATTAGGGGAACAGGCCAGTAATGTGCCGGAAGTAATCAAGGGAAGAAAAGGAGCCCAAGAATGTATGGGCCGTCAATAGGCCGAAAGCTAACATGGGCTGGAAACGACCCATGTAAATCACTGGCCGTTAACGGGTATAAAGAAAATTACTGTTCATTATGGGCTAGAGTCACCGTGGGCCTGTAAAGGGCCGAAAGATACGAAGGCCTCATATGGGCCGAAAGACGTAGTGGGCCATACATGGGCCGAAAGTGAAATGGGTTGGTGTTATATTCGACGGCCCACATGACGTTGTTGGGCCGATTTCCTTTAGGGCCTAACGGGCCATAAAATGGGCTATTTGCGAAGAGACCGTTAACAGGCTTTTCATGGGCTAGCCCGTTAACTTTTGACCAAGTCAAACAGGCCGGCTTTGTAAGCTAAATGGGCCAGTGGTGGGCCGTGGCACGTGTCGACATATCATAGGCGCCTATCTGACCCACTGACGAGCTGACACATGTTTCGTCCGGCCAATAAGAATTTTACACGTGGAAATTTCCCATTGCTCGGGGCTGTTAATGGGTTATCGGATCCAAAACCCGACCCGATAGCTTAACGACGTTCCGTTACGGTGGATGCCACATGTCGGTCACCCTTGACGAAAGCACTTCTGTGACACGCGATTTATCGTCATGGAAGTGGACACTTCCGTGATGATAATTTTGGTAATGTCATGGAACACTTCTACGACAGCACAGGTATGACTATCTTGATTCTGTCACAAAATCGTCATGGATGTACATGCATGAAAAAAACGCGACCTATTGTGACAAACACGTATCATCACAGAAGTCTATTTTTTTGTAGTGAATAATGCAGCCCGAGGGGCGCTCCCAGCTGAATAAACTGGAAAATGTCACCTGGTTCTGTTGTCGAAGGAGTGTTGGAGTAGCCGATGATGCGCGCTGGAGGGTCGCTCCTCACGAGCCGCCAGAACCCTGAGCCTCAGGAGTCTCTGGGGGTTCGGGTGGTTCCTTGAGGACGATCGCCATCTCCGCCCGGACTGCGTGATGCCTGGCCTCCTGAGCCGCCAGGATGCTCCAGAGATGACGCTGGTAGGCGACAGCCGCGTTCAGCAAGTCAAACGGCATGCGAACATAGCTGTGAGGTGGACCCTCGCACCGGCCAGCGCGCGAAGGCCAGAAGCGCTCCTGAGATGCGGCCTTGTTGAGCCCTGGAATGTCGACGCAGACGCGCAGCCCGCCACCCTCGCCAGGATGGGGAGCTGCGCCAGGCGGGCGGTGGTCGCCGCACATGGTCCTTGCTTCTTGAAGCTCCTGGGTGGCCTTGACAATGAACTCCTGAGCGCTGGGTGCTCGTCGCCCAGTGCCCTCCTGAGGGAAATGTGCCGCCAAACACGCCTCCACGTGGTGCCCGAGCGCCTCCCTCGTGATGTTGGCTAGGTCTGAGGCCCTCCAGAAGAGATCCCCTGAGCATCGCCCGAGGAGGGCACCGGGCGCGCCTTCCTATGCGAGGGAGGGAGGTGCCCCAGGTGTGGGCGCCAATCCTGAGGCGACGCCGCTGGAGACGCCACTCTCCTGAGGCCTGTGCGGAGTAGTTGCTTCTTCTTCTTCTTGGGGACGGCCTCAAGAGGGTACTGGACTTCCTCGCTGTCAGGGTCTTCGATTGTTGCGGCTTGGAAGGTACGCTCAAGGGAGCACACCGCATCTCTTTCTTCGCAGGGGACAATGATGATTCTGCCGCTTCCCGGCACTTGAGGACGTTGTAGCCGTGGTTGGTCACTGCCATGAACTTGGCCAATGCTGGATAGCCAAGGATGACATTGTACGGCAGACGTATGTGGGCGACGCCGAAGTCGATGAGCTCGGTGCGGTAGTTATCGCGTTGGCCGAAGGTGACAGGGAGGCGGACCTGCCCTATCAGGGTGGTGGTCGTCGATCACTCCTGAGAAAGGCTTGGTAGGCTGTAGCTGATCGTAGGGCACTTGAAGACTGTCGAATGTCTCAACGGATAGGACACTGAGCCCTGCACCACCGTCGGTGAGGGTCTTGGTGACTTGGACATTGCTGATGACTGGTGAACAGAGCATCGGGAGGACGCCGGCGGTCGCTGCGCATTTGAGTTGGTCCGCCAAGCTGAAGGTGATGACGTACTTGGACCACCTGAGCGGGCGCGTGGCCTCGAGCCTAGGGAGGGCCGCGTTCACCTCACGAGCAAACTTCTTGAAGATGCGCTGGGAAGCCGGGGCCTAGGCACCGCCCAAGATGCAGGTGATAGCGCGCGGCTCCTGGAAGCCCCCAGCCCCCTCGTCCTGATGATGGTCGTCGTTCCTTCTTGGTGGTGGCGGCAGTGGAGGGAGCCGAGGATTGCCCTGAGGACGGTCCTCGCGAGGCTGGTCGCGCCAGGAGCCCTCTTGAGGCTGCTCCTGCCAATAGTCCTCGCGAGGCCGGTCGCACCACTCCTGCCGGGGGCCGCGGTCGTCCCAGCATCCTCCACTCCATCCTCCTCCTCGACCGTAGCCCCGGTAGTTGCGCTCGGGGCGTCGACCGAAGCTTCCATCTCAGATGGCCCTGATCTCTTGACAATCGTTGGTGTTGTGGTTGTGTATGTTGTGGAAAGCGCAGAACGGACGGCTGCTTTTGGATGACTCGGGGTGGTCACGGCCACGCTTTGTGTCCGGCTCTGCCGCGAGCACGGCTACTCCCTTGCGCTTCACGTCCTTGACCTTGGCTTTCTTCTCTTCTGGGTCGGCAGCAGGGAGCTCGAGGAGGGAGAGATGCCCTTCCTCAGCTCTTGCGCACTTGGTCGCCTGATAGCCCACAAGTATAGGGGATCGCAACAGTTTTCGAGGGTAGAGTATTCAACCCAAATTTATTGATTCGACACAAGGGGAGCCAAAGAATATTCTCAAGTATTAGCAGCTGAGTTGTCAATTCAACCACACCTGGAAACTTAATATCTGCAGCAAAGCATTTAGTAGCAAAGTAATATGATAGTAGTGGTAACGGTAGCAAAAGGTAATGATAGCAAAGGTAATGTTTTTGGTATTTTGTAGTGATGATAGCAATAGCAACAGAAAAGTAAATAAGCAGAGAACAATATATGGAAAGCTCGTAGGCAATGGATCAGTGATAGAGAATTATGCCGGATGCGGTTCATCATGTAACAGTCATAACCTAGGGTGACACGGAACTAGCTCCAATTCATCAATGTAATGTAGGCATGTATTCCGAATATAGTCATACGTGCTTATGGAAAAGAACTTGCAAGACATCTTTTGTCCTACCCTCTCGTGGCAGAGGGGTCCTAGCGGAAACTAAGGGATATTTGTAACGCCCCGAGACCGTTGCTGTCGGTGGGAACGACACCTATGGGATCACAAGAATCCCTACTACGGTTGCGGGGCGCGGGGTCGTGAGAAGAGCGGATCAAACAGGTAGCACACTGTTCGTTTATCCAGATTCGGGCCACGGGGATGCGTAAAACCCTACTCCTGCTTTGGTGGATTGTATATCTGTGTTCTTGAGCTAGCTATGGGGCGTGAGGAGCTCCAAAAAGCCGAATCCTCCTCCTGGTCGCCTCGGGCCTCCTTTTATAGGAAAGGGGTGGCCACAGTAGCACCAGGAGGTGGAAAGGGAACAGTGATGCGAGGTTATCCCTCGCATTACATGACAGGGCACATTTAATGCGTCTTGCCCAGGTATCCTTGCTTTATCGGGGACGGGGGAGAGCCATGTCTCGTCCGTCGCCGCTCCCTCTTGCGTCGACACGCGCCCTGGCCAGCGGCGCCCGCGGTGCCATGTAGGCAGGCAGGCAGCTGAGGTGGCGTAGTGGTGGGTCTCCACGAAGATCTGCATGCCGCCACGCAGGTGCCTGCCTAGCTAGTTGGGTCGTCATCTGCATGCGAACGGCGGTGGAGGCTTGACTGGCGTGGGCCTGATGGTGGCCCAACGGGTGTTTTTGGCAAGGGCCTTGCCGGGGCCCCGGCAAGGGTCTTGCCGTGGCGCCTGCTGTCATCCCCGGCAAGGCTCTTGCCGGGGGCCTTGTGGTCCTCCTTGGCTGGGATCCCGCCAAGGATCATCATCTTCTGAAGAGTGTATCTGATCTCGAATGTCTTCACAAAGATCTGCATGCCACCACGGGGATGTCTCCCGAATGCTTGCCCCATGGGGGCAGTGGACTCAAGGGGGACTCACTCCGTAGGTGTGGGGCGAGCTGCCACGGCAAGGGTCTTGCCGGGTTTGCTAAAACCGCCTCCCGACAAGGATCTTGCCGGGGGGTCCGCTTCGTCCCCTTTGCTCTTTGTGGTCTTGGTCTTGGCGTCATTCTGCTTCTCCTGAGCTTCGGCCTTACCTTGGCTCACCTCCTTTGCCTTGCTCAGTGTGGTGGTGCCCGTGGCTCAGACTGCCCGTGCACAGTTATAGGGGTGCAAAAAGTGTACCCCTCTTTTTGTACACCGACAGGAGCCCCCGGGCCTGGGCCACACGTAAGCACAATCGCGTCGTTGGGCTAGGCCCAAAAACGGTGTGCGGGCAGGCGGGGCGGTTTTTACCACGGTAAGTCTCTTCGCGAGCTGCGCTTCCCATGCTTCCCGTGCGTGGCGGCGCGTGGGGAGGCGTTTGTGACGTCGGCAGCATGCGTGGGGCTGAGCTCTGCATACATGCGTCACGTCGTAGTAAAGGGGGCGGTTTGCGCCTTCCCCATAAACAGAGGGAGGCGTGGAGGCGCGGCCCATTTACTGAACGGGGCCGAGGCATGGTCTTCAAGGCGTCCACTCCCCACGATCACGGGGTGGGGAGAGGTCGCCTCACCCATCGCCTCGGTCCTGCACGCCTGCTACGTGCCTCTCATGCGCTTGGGGTGGTGAACGGTGGAGGCGGGAAACCGGGCCGCCGCGGGCTGGGGCGGCGGGTCGGTCCCAGTTCCCTGCGCCTTCCGCGTCTTGATTGGCTGAGCGGGGCGGCCAAGCCCCCACCCCGTTCCTTTATAAAGAGCGGGAGGGGGGGATGGCGTCCCGCATTCCTTCATCTCTTCCTTCCTTCAGCTTCTGCTCCCCCTTCCATCCGTCATGGAGAGAGGGAATCCTGGAACTTCAACGGTGGCGGCGAGGGTCGCCGCTCGACAACGCGTCCCTCCTTCTCCCGCACCCGCGGTAGCAGAGCCAGCCGCGAGGGGAAGGGGGAGGGGGCGAGGCCGTGGGCGAGGCCGAGGCGCTCGGGGAAGAGGTGGACGGGGCGGCGCGCCGGCCTCGCCTCCGCCAGCAGTTCTTCCCCCCATGGAGGGCCACGTTGGGGATGACCCTTGCAAGTTCTTTGTCAGGCTACGCCGGCCGCCTCGCCGTCGCCTTCGTCTCCCGACTCCTTTCGCACGGGAGATGGAGCTGGATCCATCGGAGTCGTTGTGGCTGCACATGAGGGGTTGCGCGATCAGTGGCACGCGGGCCCGCGTCAATTTCCCCGCCCCTCACGTGATGTATCTCCGTCGGGGATGGAAGACGTTTGCCCATATCCACCGCTTGACGGAGGGGCTCACTCTCCATTTTAAGCTGATGGAGGGTGGCCTTCTCTCCATCAAGGTCTTCGGGTGCTTTGGGACCCGTGCAAGGTGCTGCGTGGAGAGCTCTTCTGATAGTGAAGGCTCCTCCTCGGGCGGGAGTGACGAGAGGACAGCGGCAGCGACGACGAGGGTAGTAGGCGGCAGGATGACGGGTCCGATTAGGTGTCGGGCGCTGCTCCGTGCGGCACCGGCGACCCCATCATCCGCGTCGCCGGCTCCCTGAACTTCTCGGGGTCGTCTCCTTGGGCGGCTGGCGTTGGGAGGCTGCGGAAGAGGAAGAGGGCGGGCGGCAAGGCTATCAAGTCGGAGTACGCAGGCACCGACACCTTCGACGCGTGTTGACGTCCTGCCGCCTCGTCTTCGAGCTCTGCTTCCGGCGCCGCCATCACCATCCAGCCTTCGGACGGCCACCGAGATGTTCTCTTGGTGTCTTCTGCCACCCGTAGCTCGCCTAGGCGCCCCTTTTGCCCTTTTCGCCTCCTTGACTTGCCTCTTGAGGAGAGGGACAAGAAAGGGATTACGGGCACCCTATCTCTTTTTAGTTTGTAAGCCTTCGGGCCTTAGCTGAATTTAAAACTTGTAATCCCATCATTCATGTTTTTCATTCCCTATGGACTGTACCTGAGTGAAATGTTTTTAATGAAAAAGGGATGCTTGCCGGGTCATTCGTTTGTGGGTAGAACCCACGACAAGGAGTAAATCCTTGATATCTTCAAGATAAACATTTCCTTGCTCGGCAACAGGCATTGCCGTCTTCCCACTTCGCTCGAACTTCCTCACACCTTTGGCGGAGGCAGGGATGAGGCGGGTTCTGGCTCCTTGTTTCATCCTTTCGCTGTCGCGACTACGACCAAACTTGGCCCCAGGAATGAGCCCTAGGGCCTAGAGTTATGGGAGCATGATAGCTTAGGGGAAAACGAGGTTTCACATACCTCAGTCCATAATGGAATGCATGATAAGGGATGAAGAACTTATCTGGAGATGCAGCCCCCGGCAACTCTGGTTCGCCGTGGGTGAATCTTTGCTCTTGCAGCCCCCGGCAATGCTGGCTTGCCGGGGGCTAGATGCTGGTCTGTTCATCTTCTTTTCCTCCCCAAGTGGTTCGGCATGGATATCATTGTGTCCTGTGAACCAAAGAAGACAAAAGAAAGACAAAGAGACGCACACTCGACCTCTAAGCTAGGGGTTAGTCGCCGCTAAGCACTATCAACCCTAACCAAGGACGAGACTTGACCTAGCATGCATGCTATAACTTAGGGCGCCAGCGCTTCATTTATTTGTGCTCAGGGTCTGCGCCTGGCTTTGTACAAAGGGTTACATGCATCATCGGCAATGCTTGTACAAAAGGTGGCTTGCCGGGGGGCCGGCAAGCCGCGCCTCACGGGTGAAACTTGCGAAGATGCTCAATGTTCCAGGAGTTACTCACTGGAACGGCATCTTCGGTCTCTAGGCGGAGTGTGCCGGGCCTGGTGACTCGTATTACCCGATAAGGGCCTTCCCACTTTGGCGTCAACTTGTTGGAATTCTTGGCCGATTGAACGCGCCAAAGGACAAGGTCGCCTTACTCAAGGCTTCGGGCATGAACCTTGCGGCTATGATAGCGGCGCAAGGCTTGCTGGTAGTGTGCTGCTTTCATAGTCGTCCGAAGACGATCTTCCTCAAGGAGCATTCCGTCATCTTGCCGCAGTTGCTCTTGCTCAAGCTCATCATAAGCGAGCACTCGAGGTGGCCCGTATATGAGTTCAGTGGGGAGAACTGCTTCTGCCCCGTATACCAGGGCAAAAGGTGTCTGGCCGGTGGCTCGATTTGGCGTCGTCCTGATCGACCAAAGAACCGTCGGCAACTCATCAATCCAGCGCCATCCACTCTTGTGCAGCCTGTCAAAGGTCTTGGTCCTTAAGCCTCGCAGTACTTCAGCGTTTTCCCTCTCAGCTTGACCATTGCTTCGTGGGTGAGCAACGGAAGCGAAACAGACTTTGCTGCCGAGGTCTTGGATATATTGCATGAAGGTGCGGCTTGTGAACTGTGTGCCGTTGTCGGTGATGACCCTGTTGGGTACACCAAAACGGCACACTAATCCCTTGAAGAACTTGACGGCTGACTGAGCTGTGACCTTCCTCACTGCCTCCACCTCTGGCCACTTTGTGAACTTATCGATTGCAACGTACAAGTACTCAAAGCCCCCGACAGCGCGGGGGAAAGGGCCCAGTATGTCGAGCCCCCAGAACGAGAAGGGCCAGGAGAGAGGAATGGTTTGAAGGGCTTGAGCTGGCTGATGAAGCTTCTATGAATGGAACTGACACGCTTCACACCTGGTGACTAGTGTCGTCGCATCCTGGAGGGCAGTGGGCCAGAAGAAGCGTTGCCGAAATGCCTTGCCGGCAAGGGCCCTTGACCCGATGTGGGACCCACATATGCCTCCGTGTATCTCCGCCAACAGCTCCAGTCCTTCCTCCCGAGGGATACACTTCAATTTCACACCGTTCGGCCTCTTTCTGTACATGACGTCATTGACGAACTGGTACATGGTAGAGCGACGGGCTACTTTTTCCGCTTCTTCCCGCTCTTCAGGAAGTTCCCCTGTTTGGAGGAATCAGACGGTATGTTGTGCCCACGCTGGAGCCTGGGGCTCGACGGCGAGGACTAAAGGCATTTCCTCCGCTATAGGAGTGGCTGTCTCAACGGCAAGAGCTTGACACTCCGCTGGATCTAGCCGTCCCATGGCGGGCTCAGTGTCCCTGGCAACATCCTTGTCGGCGGCTCCGGGGAGCTCGGCGGGAAAGTACTTGCCGGGTCCTGATTTCCTCCTCTTGTTCTGCTCTGTTGATGGATCAACGGATGGCTGAGTTAGATGGAGCACAAAGGTACCTGGTTCCACAGGTAGCTTGAGGGCAGCGCGTTTTGACAGGTAATCGGCGATATCGTTCTTCGCTCGGGGAACGTATTTAGCCTGTATACCGTCGAAACGCTCTTCCAGCTTTCTCACTTCATCGACGTAGGCCTTCATCAACGGGCTCTGGTAATCCTTGTTGACTTGCTTGACAACGAGCTGCGAGTCGCCCCTAACGATGAGCTTCTTGATTCCGAGGTCTGCCGCGATCCTAAGACCGGCAAGCAGCCCTTCGTACTCTGTCGTATTGTTTGTTGAAACCTCCCTGGGAAAGTGCATCTGGATCACGTACTTGAGGTGCTCTCAGGTGGGCGTGACAAGCAGCACGCCAGCCCCGGCGCCGTGTAAGGAGAAAGCTCCATCAAAGTACATGAGCCAACTGCAACTTGCCTCCTTGTTGGGGAGAGCAGTCTCTTGGGCTTCTTCGTCAGGCGTTGTGGTCCATTCTACAATGAACTCCGCCAGGACTCGGCTCTGAATCGTCGAAGTACTTTCAAACTTGAGGCCAAAGCTGGACAGCTCCACTGCCCATTCCACAATTCTTCCCGTTGCATCTGGATTGTGCAATATCCATTGCAGAGGGAGGCGAGTGACGACAGTGATCTTGTGTGCCTGGAAGTAGTGACGCAGCTTCCTCGAGGCCATAAGAAGGCCGAAGAGCAGTTTCTACACGCCGGAGTACCTTGATCTAGCCCCCTGTAGGAGGGAACTAACAAAGTAGACCGGGTGCTGCATCATTTTCTTCTTCGGTGGCACTTCAACTGGCTGTGCCGTCTCTGCATTCATGGTGTCGGGCTCTGTCGCTGCCATTACCTCGTCGTCAACCTCTCTCTGCACCACTAGTGTGGCGCTGACCACCTGGTTTGTTGCCGCCAGGTATAGAAGCAACGGCTCCTGTGGCCTAGGCGCAACTAGTATTGGCGCGGAGGAGAGGTACTTCTTCAAATCTTGCAATGCTGCTTCGGCTTCTGGCGTCCACTCCATCAGGCCCGCCTTTTTCAGGATCTTGAAAAAGGGAAGGGCGCGCTCGGCAGACTTGGAAATGAATCTGCCCATGGCGGCGACGCAACCAGCAAGCCGACGCACATCCTTGATTCGCTTGGGTGCTTCAATCTGCTCTATAGCTTTGCTCTTGTCTGGATTGGCCTCTATCCCACGCTGTGACACAAAGAACCCGAGAAGCTTGCCGGACGGGACGCCAAAGACGCACTTCTCAGGGTTCAGCTTGAGATTGATCTTGCGCGGGTTTGCAAATGTTTCTCGCAAATCCGGTATGAGGGTTGCCCTGTCCTTGGTTTTGACCACTATGTCATCCATATAAGCTTCCATATTTCTATGGAGCTGGGGTTCAAATGAAGGAAATATGCCCTAGAGGCAATAATAAAGTTATTATTTATTTCCTTATATATCATGATAAAAGTTTATTATTCATGCTAGAATTGTATTAACTGGAAACATAATACTTGTGTGAATACATAGACAAACAGAGTGTCACTAGTATGCCTCTACTGACTAGCTTGTTAATCAAAGATGTTATGTTTCCTAACCATGGACAAAGAGTTGTCATTTGATTAACAGGATCACATCATTAGATGAATGATCTGATTGACATGACCCATTCCATTAGCTTAGCACCCGATCGTTTAGTATGTTGCTATTGCTTTCTTCATGACTTATACATGTTCCTATGACTATGAGATTATGCAACTCCCGTTTGCCGGAGGAACACTTTGTGTGCTACCAAATGTCACAACGTAACTGGGTGATTATAAAGGAGCTCTATAGGTGTCTCCAAAGGTACATGTTGGGTTGGCGTATTTCGAGATTAGGATTTGTCACTCCGATTGTCGGAGAGGTATCTCTGGGCCCTCTCGGTAATGCACATCACATAAGCCTTGCAAGCATTGCAACTAATGAGTTAGTTGTGAGATGATGTATTACGGAACGAGTAAAGAGACTTGCCGGTAACGAGATTGAACTAGGTATTGAGATACCGACGATCGAATCTCGGGCTAGTAACATACCGATGACAAAGGGAACAACGTATGTTGTTATGCGGTCTGACCGATAAAGATCTTCGTAATATATGTAGGAGCCAATATGAGCATCTAGGTTCCGCTATTGGTTATTGACCGGAGACGTGTCTCGGTCATGTCTACATTGTTCTCGAACCCGTAGGGTCCGCACGCTTAAGGTTTCGATGACAGTTGTATTATGAGTTTATGAGTTTTGATGTACCGAAGCTAGTTCGGAGTCCCGGATGTGATCACGGACATGACGAGGAGTCTCGAAATGGTCGAGACATAAAGATTGATATATTGGACGGCTATATTCGGACACCGGAAGTGTTCCGGGTGATTTCGGAGAAAACCGGAGAGCCGGACGGTTACCGGAACCCTACCGGGAGTAGTAATGGGCCATATGGGCCTTAGTGGAGAGAGAGAAGGGTGCGAGGGTAGGCCGCGTGCCTCCTCCCCCCCCCCCTTGGTCCGAATTGGACTAGGAGACGGGGGGCGGCGCCCCCCTTTCCTTCTCCCTCCCCACTTCTTTCCCCCTCCTAGTAGGAGTCCTACTCCTACTAGGAGGAGGACTCCTCCTGGCGCGCCTATAGGGGCCGGCCGGCCTCCTCCCCTTGCTCCTTTATATACGGGGGCAGGGGGCACCCCTAGACACACAAGTTGATCCACGTGATCATATTCTTAGCCGTGTGCGGTGCCCCCTTCCACCATAGTCCTCGATAATATTGTAGCGGTGCTTAGGCGAAGCCCTGCGACGGTAGTGCATCAATATCGTCACCACGCCGTCGTGCTGACGGAACTCTTCCCTGACACTTTGCTGGATCGGAGTCCAGGGATCGTCATCGAGCTGAACGTGTGCTAGAACTCGGAGGTGCCGTAGTTTCGGTGCTTGACCGGTCGGGCCGTGGAGACGTACAACTACATCAACCAAACGCTTCCGTTGTTGATATACAAGGGTACGTAGATCACACTCTCCCCTCTCGTTGCTATGCATCACCATGATCTTGCGTGTGCGTAGGAAAATTTTGAAATTACTACGAAACCCAACAATGGCATCCGAGCCTAGGTTTTATATGTTGATGTTATATGCACGAGTAGAACACAAGTGAGTTGTGGGCAATATAAGTCATACTGCTTACCAGCATGTCATACTTTGGTTCGGCGGTATTGTTGGACGAAGCGGCCCGGACCGACATTACGCGTACGCTTACGCGAGACCGGTTCTCCCGACGTGCTTTGCACATAGGTGGCTTGCGGGTGACAGTTTCTCCAACTTTAGTTGAACCGAGTGTGGCTACGCCCGGTCCTTGCGAAGGTTAAAACAGCACCAACTTGACAAACTATCGTTGTGGTTTTGATGCGTAGGTAAGATTGGTTCTTGCTTAATCCCGTAGCAGCCACGTAAAACTTGCAACAACAAAGTAGAGGACATCTAACTTGTTTTTGCAGGGCATGTTGTGATGTGATATGGTCAAGACATGATGCTAAATTTTATTGTATGAGATGATCATGTTTTGTAACCGAGTTATCGGCAACTGGCAGGAGGCATATGGTTGTCGCTTTATTGTATGCAATGCAATCGCCCTGTAATGCTTTACTTTATCACTAAGCGGTAGCGATAGTCGTAGAAGCATAAGATTGGCGAGACGACAACGATGCTATGATGGAGATCAAGGTGTCGCGCCGGTGACGATGGTGATCACGACGGTGCTTCAAGGATGGAGATCACAAGCACAAGATGATGATGGCCATATCATATCACTTATATTGATTGCATGTGATGTTTATCTTTTATGCATCTTATCTTGCTTTGATTGACAGTAGCATTATAAGATGATCTCTCACTAAATTTCAAGATAAAAGTGTTCTCCCTGAGTATGCTCCATTGCCAAAGTTCGTCGTGCCCAGACACCACATGATGATCGGGTGTGATAAGCTCTACGTCCATCTACAACGGGTGCAAGCCAGTTTTGCACACGCAGAATACTCAGGTTAAACTTAACGAGCCTAGCATATGCAGATATGGCCTCGGAACACTGAGATCGAAAGATTGAGCGTGAATCATATAGTAGATATGATCAACATAGCGATGTTCACCATTGAAAACTACTCCATTTCACGTGATGATCGGTTATGGTTTAGTTGATTTGGATCACGTGATCACTTAGATGATTAGAGGGATGTCTATCTAAGTGGGAGTTCTTGAGTAATATGATTAATTGAACTTAAATTTATCATGAACTTAGTCCCTGATAGTATCTTGCTTGTTTATGTTAATTGTAGATAAATGGCCCGTGCTGTTGTTCCGTTAAATTTTAATGCGTTCCTTGAGAAAGAAAAGTTGAAATATGATGGTAGCAATTACACGGACTGGGTCCGTAACTTGAGGATTATCCTCATTGCTGCATAGAAGAATTATGTCCTGGAAGCACCGCTGGGTGCCAGGCCTGCTGCTGGAGCAACACCAGATGTTATGAACGTCTGGCAGAGCAAAGCGGATGACTACTCGATAGTTCAGTGTGCCATGCTTTACGGCTTAGAATCGGGACTTCAACGACGTTTTGAACGTCATGGAGCATATGAGATGTTCCAGGAGTTGAAGTTAATATTTCAAGCAAATGCCCGGATTGAGAGATATGAAGTCTCCAATAAGTTCTATAGCTGCAAGATGGAGGAGAACAGTTCTGTCAGTGAGCATATACTCAAAATGTATGGGTATAATAATCACTTGATTCAGATGGGAGTTAATCTTCCAGATGATTGCGTCATTGACAGAATTCTCCAATCACTGCCACCAAGCTACAAGAGCTTTGTGATGAACTATAATATGCAAGGGATGAATAAGACTATTCCCGAGCTCTTCGCAATGCTGAAAACTGCGGAGGTAGAAATTAAGAAGGAGCATCAAGTGTTGATGGTCAACAAGACCACTAGTTTCAAGAAAAAGGGCAAAGGGAAGAAGAAGGGGAACTTCAAGAAGAAAAGCAAGCAAGTTGCTGATCAGGAGAAGAAACCCAAGTCTGGACCTAAGCCTGAGACTGAGTGCTTCTACTGCAAGCAGACTGCTCACTGGAAGCGGAACTACCCCAAGTATTTGGCGGATAAGAAGGATGGCAAGGTGAACAAAGGTATATGTGATATACATGTTATTGATGTGTACCTTACTAGAGCTCGCAGTAGCACCTGGGTATTTGATACTGGTTCTGTTGCTAATATTTGCAACTCGAAACAGGGACTACGAATTAAGCGAACACTGGCAAAGGACGAGGTTACGATGCGCGTGGGAAATGGTTCTAAAGTCGATGTGATCGCGGTCGGCACGCTACCTCTACATCTACCTTCGGGATTAGTATTAGACCTAAATAATTGTTATTTGGTGCCAGCGTTGAGCATGAACATTATATCTGGATCTTGTTTAATGCGAGACAGTTATTCATTTAAATCAGAGAATAATGGTTGTTCTATTTATATGAGTAATATCTTTTATGGTCATGCACCTTTGAAGAGTGGTCTATTTTTGATGAATCTCGATAGTAGTAACACACATATTCATAATGTCGAAGCCAAAAGATGCAGAGTTGATAATGATAGTGCAACTTATTTGTGGCACTGCCGTTTAGGTCATATCGGTGTAAAGCGCATGAAGAAACTCCATACCGATGGACTTTTGGAACCTCTTGATTATGAATCACTTGGTACTTGCGAACCGTGCCTTATGGGCAAGATGACTAAAACACCGTTCTCCGGTACAATGGAGAGAGCAACAAATTTGTTGGAAATTATACATACAGATGTATGTGGTCCGATGAATGTTGAGGCTCGTGGCGGATATCGTTATTTTCTCACCTTCACAGATGATTTAAGCAGATATGGGTATATCTACTTAATGAAGCATAAGTCTAAAACATTTGAAAAGTTCAAAGAATTTCAGAGTGAAGTTGAAAATCATCGTAACAAGAAAATAAAATTTCTGCGATCTGATCGTGAAGGAGAATATTTGAGTTACGAGTTTGGTCTACATCTGAAACAATGCGGAATAGTTTCGCAACTCACGCCACCCGGAACACCTCAGCATAATGGTGTGTCCGAACGTCATCATCGTACTTTACTTGATATGGTGCGATCTATGATGTCCCTTACAAATTTACCGCTATCATTTTGGGGTTATGCTTTAGAGACGGCCGCATTCACGTTAAATAGGGCACCATCAAAATCCGTTGAGACGACACCTTATGAACTATGGTTTGGCAAGAAACCAAAGTTGTCGTTTCTTAAAGTTTGGGGCTGCGATGCTTATGTGAAAAAGCTTCAACCTGATAAGCTCGAACCCAAATCGGAGAAATGTGTCTTCATAGGATACCCAAAGGAGACTGTTGGGTACACCTTCTATCACAGATCCGAAGGCAAGACATTCGTTGCTAAGAATGGATCCTTTCTAGAGAAGGAGTTTCTCTCGAAAGAAGTGAGTGGGAGGAAAGTAGAACTTGACGAGGTAACTGTACCTGCTCCCTTATTGGAAAGTAGTACATCACAGAAACCTGTTTCTGCGACACCTACACCAATTAGTGAGGAAGCTAATGATAATGATCATGAAACTTCAGAACAAGATACTACTGAACCTCGTAGATCAACCAGAGTAAGATCCGCGCCAGAGTGGTACGGTAATCCTGTTCTGGAAGTCATGCTACTAGATCATGATGAACCTACAAACTATGAAGAAGCGATGGTGAGCCCAGATTCCGAAAAATGGCTTGAAGCCATGAAATCTGAGATGGGATCCATGTATGAGAACAAAGTATGGACTTTGGTTGACTTGCCCGATGATCGGCAAGCAATTGAGAATAAATGGATCTTCAAGAAGAAGACTGACGCTGACGGTAATATTACTGTCTACAAAGCTCGACTTGTCGCAAAAGGTTTTCGACAAGTTCAAGGGGTTGACTACGATGAGACTTTCTCACCCGTAGCGATGCTTAAGTCTGTCCGAATCATGTTAGCAATTGCCGCATTTTATGATTATGAAATTTGGCAGATGGATGTCAAAACTGCATTCCTGAATGGATTTCTGGAAGAAGAGTTGTATATGATGCAACCCGAAGGTTTTGTCGATCCAAAGGGAGCTAACAAAGTGTGCAAGCTCCAGCGATCCATTTATGGACTGGTGCAAGCCTCTCGGAGTTGGAATAAACGCTTTGATAGTGTGATCAAAGCATTTGGTTTTATACAGACCTTTGGAGAAGCCTGTATTTACAAGAAAGTGAGTGGGAGCTCTGTAGCATTTCTGATATTATATGTGGATGACATATTACTGATTGGAAATGATATAGAATTTCTGGATAGCATAAAGGGATACATGAATAAGAGTTTTTCAATGAAAGACCTCGGTGAAGCTGCTTACATATTAGGCATAAAGATCTATAGAGATAGATCAAGATGCTTAATTGGACTTTCACAAAGCACATACCTTGACAAGATTTTGAAGAAGTTCAAAATGGATCAAGCAAAGAAAGGGTCCTTGCCTGTGTTACAAGGTGTGAAGTTGAGTCAGACTCAATGCCCGACCACTGCAGAAGATTGAGAGAAAATGAAAGATGTTCCCTATGCGTCAGCCATAGGCTCTATCATGTATGCAATGCTGTGTACCAGACCTGATGTGTGCCTTGCTATAAGTCTAGCAGGGAGGTACCAAAGTAATCCAGGAGTGGATCACTGGACAGCGGTCAAGAACATCCTGAAGTACCTGAAAAGGACTAAGGATATGTTTCTCGTATATGGAGGTGACAAAGAGCTCATCGTAAACGGTTACGTTGATGCAAGCTTTCACACTGATCCGGACGATTCTAAATCGCAAACCGGATACGTGTTTACATTAAACGGTGAAGCTGTCAGTTCATGCAGTTCTAAACAGAGCATCGTGGCGGGATCTACGTGTGAAGCGGCATACATAGCTGCCTCGGAAGCAGCGAATGAAGGAGTCTGGATGAAGGAGTTCATATCCGATCTAGGTGTCATACCTAGTGCATCGGGTCCAATGAAAATCTTTTGTGACAATGCTGGTGCAATTGCCTTGGCAAAGGAATCCAGATTTCACAAAAGAACCATGCACATTAAGAGACGCTTCAATTCCATCCGGGATCTAGTCCAGGTGGGAGACAAAGAGATTTGCAAGATACATACGGATCTGAATGTAGCAGACCCGTTGACTAAAGCCTCTTCCACGAGCAAAACATGATCAGCACCAAGGCTCCATGGGTGTTAGAATCATTACTGTGTAATCTAGATTATTGACTCTAGTGCAAGTGGGAGACTGGAGGAAATATGCCCTAGAGGCAATAATAAAGTTATTATTTATTTCCTTATATATCAAGATAAAAGTTTATTATTCATGCTAGAATTGTATTAACCGGAAACATAATACATGTGTGAATACATAGACAAACAGAGTGTCACTAGTATGCCTCTACTAGACTAGCTTGTTAATCAAAGATGGTTATGTTTCCTAACCATGGACAAAGAGTTGTCATTTGATTAACAGGATCACATCATTAGATGAATGATCTGATTGACATGACCCATTCCATTAGCTTAGCACCCGATCGTTTAGTATGTTGCTATTGCTTTCTTCATGACTTATACATGTTCCTATGACTATGAGATTATGCAACTCCTGTTTGCCGAAGGAACACTTTGTGTGCTACCAAACATCACAACGTAACTGGGTGATTATAAAGGAGCTCTACAGGTGTCTCCAAAGGTACATGTTGGGTTGGCGTATTTCGAGATTAGGATTTGTCACTCCGATTGTCAGAGAGGTATCTCTGGGCCCTCTCGGTAATGCACATCACATAAGCCTTGCAAGCATTGCAACTAATGAGTTAGTTGTGAGATGATGTATTACGGAACGAGTAAAGAGACTTGCCGGTAACGAGATTGAACTAGGTATTGAGATACCGACGATCAAATCTCGGGCAAGTAACATACCGATGACAAAGGGAACAACGTATGTTGTTATGCGGTCTGACCGATAAAGATCCTCGTAGAATATGTAGGAGCCAATATGAGCATCCAGGTTCCTCTATTGGTTATTGACCGGAGACATGTCTCGGTCATGTCTACATTGTTCTCGAACCCGTAGGGTCCGCACGCTTAAGGTTTCGATGACAGTTGTATTATGAGTTTATGAGTTTTGATGTACCGAAGCTAGTTCGGAGTCCCGGATGTGATCACGGACATGACGAGGAGTCTCGAAATGGTCGAGACATAAAGATTGATATATTGGACGGCTATATTCGGACACCGGAAGTGTTCCGGGTGATTTCGGAGAAAACCGGAGAGCCGGAGGATTACCGGAACCCTACCGGGAGTAGTAATGGGCCATATGGGCCTTAGTGGAGAGAGAGAAGGGCGCCAGGGTGGGCCATGCGCCTCCTCCCCCCTTGGTACGAATTGGACTAGGAGAGGGGGGGCGGCGCCCCCCTTTTCTTCTCCCTCCCCACTTCTTTCCCCCTCCTAGTAGGAGTCCTACTCCTACTAGGAGGAGGACTCCTCCTGGCGCGCCTATAGGGGCCGGCCGGCCTCCTCCCCTTGCTCCTTTATATACGGGGGTAGGGGCACCCCTAGACACACAAGTTGATCCACATGATCATATTCTTAGCCGTGTGCGGTGCCCCCTTCCACCATAGTCCTCGATAATATTGTAGCGGTGCTTAGGCGAAGCCCTGCGACGGTAGTGCAGCAAGATCGTCACCACGCCATCGTGCTGACGGAACTCTTCCCCGACACTTTGCTGGATCGGAGTCCGGGGATCGTTATCGAGCTGAACATGTGCTAGAACTTGGAGGTGCCGTAGTTTCGGTGCTTGATCGGTCGGGCCGTGGAGACGTACGACTACATCAACCAAACGCTTCCGTTGTCGATCTACAAGGGTACGTAGATCACACTCTCCCCTCTCGTTGCTATGCATCACCATGATCTTGCGTGTGCGTAGGAAAATTTTGAAATTACTACGAAACCCAACATCAAAACCAATCTGGACCGCCCTTGCAAACGTCGAACCAGCACTCTTCAACCCGAAAGGCATCCGCATGAAACAATACGTACCACATGGGGTGATGAATGCTGTTTTCTCTTCGTCTTCTCTTGTCATGAAGATCTGGTGGTAGCCGGAGTAGGCATCGAGGAATGACAACAAATCACACCCAGCTGTGGACTCAACAATCTGGTCGATGCGCGGCAACGGGAAGGGGTCCTTAGGACAAGCCTTATTGATATCTGTGTAATCAATACATAGCCTCCACCTCCCATTAGCCTTGCGCACTACGACCGGATTGGCCAACCACGTTGGATGGAGCACTCCTCTTACCAAACCCGCTGCTTCCAGTTTCCGGATCTCCTTTGTGATGAACTCTTTTCGTTCCAAAGCTTGCTTTTTGACCTTCTGCTTGACGGGCCGCGCATGAGGACAGACAGCAAAGTGGTGCTCAATCACCTCCCTGGGAACGCCGGGGATGTCGGAAGCTTGCCATGCAAACACATCGACATTCACCCGCAGGAAGGTGACGAGCGTGTCTTCCTATTTGTCGTCAAGGGTGGAGCTTATGGTGAAAGCCCCTCCCGTGCCGTCCTCATTGACAGAAACCTTCTTGGTTCCCGGCGGTATGGCCCTGGGCTTCTTGTTTCCGCCGGTGGAGCTCTCTGGCACGTCCTCGACGGGAGCGCTACACTCCGAAGAGGTGCGCTTGCCGGAGTGGGTGTCCGAGGTCTCACCGGTCTTCTTCTTCTTCCCTCCCGGGGTTCCAGTGGCAGGAGCAAGTGCCCTAGTGGCGGCAGCTGCTACAACTGCTTGCTGGTATAGTTGGTCAGCGCAAATCAGTGCATCTTTCTTATCGGAGGGGATGGTAATGATCATCACAGGTCCTGGCATCTTCAGGGTGTTGTAGGCGTAGTGTGACGCTGCCATGAACTTGGCCAGCGCTGGGCGGCCAAGGATCCCGTTGTAGGGCAAGGGGATCTTGGCAACATCAAACACGATCCTCTCCATCCTGTAGTTCAGATCGCTTCCAAAAGTCATGGGCAGCGTGACCTTTCCCTTAGGTTGGCTTCTTCCCGGGTTGACCCCCTGAAACGTGCCCGTCTCCTCGAGGTCTCCATCAGGAATCTGCATTTTCTCGATCACGGTAGGCGAGATCAAGTTCAGACCGGCCTCGCCATCGACTAGCATCTTTGTCACCTTGAGGTTGCGTATTGTTGGTGAAACCAACAATGGCAAGCACCCGACTGCAGTAGTGCGATCAGCGTGATCCTCAGTGTCAAAAATGATAGGTGTGCTGGACCACTTCAGCGGCCTTTGGGCATCAAACGACGGCTCTACCGCTGTAATCTCTCGCGCCCACTGTTTAAGCTGGCGGTGAGAAGTATGCAGCGAGGCACCGCCGTTGATGCACATGGCCTCTGTAGCTTTCTGAAACTCTTGGTCGCCGGATTCGTCGTCCTCTTCGTGATCGTCGTCTTCTGGCTTTTTGTCATGGCCCCGGGCGGGCCTCTCCTGTTGTTTATCCTTGCTGCGACGGCCCGCTTGGCCGTCACGCTTCTTGCCGGACCCCTCAGCACCGTCTTGGCCCTTCTCCTTGTCCCGCCTCTCATATTCAGCCCTCTGCTTCTCAGCGAGGAGCTCAACCTGTCGGCAGTCTTGGAGAGCATGGCCTTTGGTGCGATGGATCTTGCAGTATTGCTTGTCGGAGTTCCCCGGCTTCTCGGCAACCGCCAAGGCCCGGCAGGCGACACATCCGGCAATTTCCTTGCCGGGGTCATCTGCCTTGGTTTTCTTGGTGGAGCCGGTGTCACCAGATCCCTCGACGGCAAGCACGGCTTTACCTTTGCGCTTCCTATTGCGGCGCCAGCCCTTCTTCGCCGGGGCGGCAGTATCTTCATCTGAGGAGTCGGTTTCCACGCCGGCGTCTTCGCCGGGGTACTTCCTTCCCTCTTCAGCCCGGGCACATCTGTCAGCAAGAACATAGAGTTCTGCTACATCTTTCACCTTGTTCATTGCCATCTCTTCGCGCATCTTGCGGTTACGCACGTTCTGATGGAACACGCTGATGATGGTGGCAGGGTGAACATCAGGGATATTGTACTGTATTCGGCTGAACCTTTGTATATACTTGCGGAGACTCTCGCCTCCCTTCTGGGGAATGACGTGCAGGTCGCTCGCTTGGCCATGGGCTTGGTGGCCTCCAGTAAAGGCGCCTACAAACTCATGGCACAAATCCGACCAGGAGGAAATAGAGTCTACTAGCAAGTGCATCAACCATGACATGGCGTTGGGTTTAAGAGCCAACAGAAAGTAATTCGCAAGCACCTTATCGTCACGGGCTCCGGCAGCTTGCATCGCAATGGTGTAGATGCTGAGGAACTCGGACGGTTGGGTCTTGCCGCTGTACTTTTCGCCCACGTCAGGTTTGAAGGTGCGGTGGGTGGGCCACTGGAACTGCCACAGCTCACGGGTAAAAGCCAGACAGCCTACCTCGTAAGGTAGGCCTCCAGGGCTCTCCGGTGCCGGGTGGTTCACAGCAGGCCCTGCTCGCCTGTCTGACTGGTGGCGCGCTCCGCGCCAGCGCTTGATAGTGGTTCGAGTGTCTTCATGTTCTCGTTCCTGAAGGACTTGGCGCTGGTCGCAGTGGGTCCGCGGGTCGGATGACGCTATGGAGATTTCGTCGCCCGCAACGTCGCAACGGGCTGGCGTCCGCGGTACCGGGCGAGGAGGAGGCGAGTGCACCATGGTCGTGGCGCCACCGGCTTTGCTGCCACTGGTGCATGGGACTCTGTCGGAGCATCGGCTCGGGGGCTCCACCGGACTCGGTTCGTCTTTGTTGGCCACCGCAACAAGGCTTTGGATAGTGGCTCTCCATTCATCGAGTTTCCCCATAGTGAGAGGAAAATCGAGGAGCAACTGCGCGCGCACCAGGGCTTCTGCTGGCGTTGGTGGCAGTGAAACCTGCACGGATCGCGACGCGCTTCGACTTCTGACCATGTCAGAAGGAGCTCTATCACGACCCCGCGGTCGCATGCCACCTTCACCAGCGCCTCGGCGAGCGGGCAGGTCTTCTACCTCCTGGGAGTGGCGCTCGGGGCTCTTCCCGCGGCGACGCCCGGGGTCTTCGGCATGGTTGCGCCGTTCGTCGCGCACCGCTTGAGAGGAGCGCGCCGTCGGCGCCGGCGTGGGAGTCTTGGAAGCCCTCGCATCGCCCTCGGGCGGGGCGGTAGCGATCTTGGAAGGCCCCGCGCCACCCGCGGAGGGCCTGGCTCCGTCTTTGGATTTGGCGGCGTGCTGCCTGTTACCAGGCGCACGAACATCGCCGCCTCCCAAACTCCGGCTGCTGGGACGGTGTTGGTGTTCGCGAACGGCGCCCCGGGTCCTTTCTGCGACCGGTCCGCTGCTCGCCCGCGTAGGGACAGGATGTCCGACCTTCGACGGGCCAACCGCCACCGTCGTCTTCTTCTTGGGCGCCATGACGATGAAGAAGCGTCGAACTAACTGCTAAAGCCGATTCTCACAATTGCGCCCCCTACCTGGCGCGCCAAAGATGTCGGTGGGAACGACACCTATGGGATCACAAGAATCCCTACTACGGTTGCGGGGCGCGGGGTCGTGAGAAGAGCGGATCAAACAGGTAGCACACGGTTCGTTTATCCAGGTTCGGGCCGCGGGGATGCGTAAAACCCTACTCCTGCTTTGGTGGATTGTATATCTGTGTTCTTGAGCTAGCTATGGGGCGTGAGGAGCTCCAAAAATCCGAATCCTCCTCCTGGTCGCCTTGGGCCTCCTTTTATAGGAAAGGGGTGGCCACATTAGCACCAGGAAGTGGAAAGGGAACAGTTATGCGAGGTTATCCCTCGCATTACATGACAGGGCGCATTTAATGCGTCTTGCCCAGGTGTCCTTGCTTTATCGGGGACGGGGGAGAGCCCTGTCTCGTCCGTTGCCACTCCCTCTCGCGTCGACACGCGCCCTGGCCAGTGGCGCCTGCGGTGCCATGTAGGCAGGCAGGCAGCTGAGGTGGCGCAGTGGTGGGTCTCCACGAAGATCTGCATGCCTCCACGCAAGTGCCTGCCCAGCTAGTTGGGTCGGCATCTGCATGCGAACGGCGGTGGAGGTTTGACTGGCGTGGGCCTGATGGTGGCCCAACGGGTGTTTTTGGCAAGGGCCTTGCCGGGGGCCCGGCAAGGGTCTTGCCGTGGCGCCTGCTGTCATCCCCGGCAAGGCTCTTGCCGGGGGCCTTGTGGTCCTCCTTGGCTGGGATCCCGCCAAGGATCATCATCTTCTAAAGGGTGTATCTGATCTCGAATGTCTTCAGAAAGATCTGCATGCCACCACGGGGATGTCTCCCGAATCCTTGCCCCATGGGGGCAGTGGACTCAAGGGGGACTCACTCCGTAGGTGTGGGGCGAGCTGCCACGGCAAGGGTCTTGCCGGGTTTGCTAAAACCGCCTCCCGGCAAGTATCTTGCCGGAGGGGTCCGCTTCGTCCCCTTTGCTCTTTGTGGTCTTGGTCTTGGCGTCGTTCTGCTTCTCCTAAGCTTCGGCCTTACCTTGGCTCACCTCCCTTGCCTTGCTCAATGTGGTGGTGCCCGTGGCTCAGACTGCCCGTGCACAGTTATAGGGGTGCAAAAAGTGTGCCCCTCTTTTTGTACACCGACAGTTGCGCCAGGTGTCTTCCGGTTATTCGCTGTTGTTGCCTTGTCATTTGTTTGTGTGTCATGCATTTCATATCATGTCATCATGTGCATCGCATTTGCATACATGTTCGTCCCTTGCATCCGAGCATTTTCCCCGTTGTCCGTTTTGCAATCTGGCGCTCCTACGTCACTCGGCGTCCCCTTTTGTCTCTTTTCGTGTGCGGGTGCTAAACGTTCTCGGAGTGGACCGAGATTTTCCAAGCAGCCTTGGTTTGCTACCGGTAGACCGCCTGTCAAGTTTCGTGCCATTTGGAGTTCGTTTAATACTCCAACGGTTAACCGAGGAACCGTAAAGACCTCGTGTGTGTTGCAGCCCAACACCCCTCCAAAGTGGCCCAAAACCTATCCAAACCCCCTCCATCCTCTCGGTCATTCGATCACAATCGCGTGGCCGAAAACCGCACCTTATTTGGACTCTCCTAACTCCCTCTACCTATATATATGTGTGCCTCCCCGAATTTCGCGTTGTACAAACCCTAGATCCAACTCCCTCCGCGCCGCCGGACATGTCCGTCCGCGCCGGACACGTCCACCCCCGCCGCCACATCACTCCGGCCAATGAGAGGCCGATACCTCACCACCGCGCCGCCGTCGTCCACTCCCCTCGTGCCACGTGGTCGTCGGCTCCTCCCCACCGCGCCGCGGCCCGCGGAGCCCGCATGAGGCCTGCCGGGCCTGGATCCGGTCGCCGCCGCCTACCTGCGTCCTTCCGCGCCCCGCCGCCGTGTTCGCTGTTCGCCCCGACGACGGCGCCGCCGCTCGCCGCCTCTGCCGCCGCATGCCTCGCCGGCGACCTCCGCCCTGCTCCGGCCACCGCCCCCCTCTCATCGTCGTCCTTCTTCGCCAGAGCTCCGCCTCCATCGCTGCGCCTCCACCTCTGTCGCTGCCTCGTCGTCTGCGCCAGCGCCGCCCGTTCGTCCCTTGTCGGTCGCGCCCTCCGGCGAACCCCGGCGCCCCTGCTCCTCCGCCTCCACCGTCGTACGCCATCGCCCTCGCCGGAGTCAACCCACCTCGCCGGATCCGGATAGGGACCAGATCCACCGGTCCCCGATCCAAACGGCGTCCCTGCTTCCCGGATCTCCCCGTCCCGGAACCGCTCCGTCCCTCGTTGACTTTTCGCGGAGGTGATATTTTTGGCTAAGTCCCAGATCTGTGACATTTTTAGCTCCTGTTAATCGCATCATAACTTCATCACTGTTGCTCCGTTTTGCGTGCATGAGATATCGAATTGTTCGTCTCTATGTCCTCTTCATTTCATTCCATTGCACCATGCTTTTTTGAGTCCATCTTGATGCCCTAAATGCTGTTGCAAGAGTGCTATGTAATGTTAGTGTCTGTTTCTTAACAGATTATGGACATTTGTCATTTTTGTCATGATTAATGTGTGCTGCATATGGCTATGAGCTCTACATGTGTTTTGTTATATGCCATGCCATATTTACAGGGGTGTATGCCATGTATTTTTTTGATCAATGTGGTGACTAGCACAAGCATGCAAAGTAGCTGAGGGAGTCCTGGATTAGGGGGCCTCCGGACAGCCGGACTATCTCCATTGGCCGGACTGTTAGACTATGAAGATACAAGATTGAAGACTTCGTCCCGTGTCCGGATGGGACTCTACTTGGCGTGGAAGGCAAGCTAGGCAATACGTATATGGATATCTCCTCTTTTGTAACCGACCTTGTGTAACCCTAACCCTCTCCGGTGTCTATATAAACCGGAGGGCTTTAGTCCGTAGGACAACAATCACAACATATAATCATACCATAGGCTAGCTTCTAGGGTTTAGCCTCTCTGATCTCATGGTAGATCTACTCTTGTAACACCCATATCTTCAATATTAATCAAGCAGGACGTAGGGTTTTACCTCCATCAAGAGGGCCCGAACCTGGGTAAAACTTCGTGTCCCTTGCCTCCTGTTACCATCCGGCCTAGACGTACAGTTCGGGACCCCCTACCCGAGATCCGCCGGTTTTGAAACCGACATTGGTGCTTTCATTGAGAGTTCCTCTGTGTCGTCGCCGTTAGGCTTGATGGCTCCTACTATCATCGGTAGCGATGCGGTCCAGGGTGAGACTTTTCTCCCTGGATAGATCTTCGTATTTGGCGGCTTTGCACTGCGTGCTAATTCGCTTGGCCATCTGGAGAAAATTGAAAGCTACGCCCCTGGCCATCAGGTCAGATTTGGAAGTTTGAACTACACAGCCGACATTCGCGGAGACTTGATCTTCGACGGATTCGAGCCACAGCCGGGCGCGCCGCACTTTCTCAATGGGCATGACCTAGATCTGCCACCGGACGGTACTCCAGAGGCCGCGCCCACACCAGCTTCGACCCTTAGCTCGGAGCCAACTGCGCCAATTGAGGACGGGTGGCTAGACACCGCCTTAGGTGCTGCAGTCGCGACAGCGATCGAGCCAAACACCAACATAATCCTCTGCGCAACCCGTGACTCCAAGGTGCCGCACTCTCTTCCGGACCCCGAACCATCCGCGCCCCTGCCAATCAAATCCGAGTGGGCGCCGATCATGGAATTCACCGCCGCGGATATCTTTCAGCACTCGCCCTTTGGCGACATTCTGAATTCACTAAGGTCTCTCTCTTTGTCAAGAGAGCACTGGCCGGATTATGGCCAACAGGACTGGGATGCGGACGACGAAGAAATTTGACGCCCACCCACCACCCACTTTATAGCCACTGTCGATGATTTAACCAACATGCTCGACTTCGACTCCAGACATCGACGGTATGGACGATGATGTAGGAGACGAACATGAACCAGCACCTATAGGGCACTAGAAAGCCACCTCGTCGTATGACATATACATGGTGGATACACCCAATGAAGGCAACAGCGACGAGATAGCGGAGGATGACCCCTCCAAGAAGCAACCCAACCGCCGACGTCACCGGCGCCGCTCTAATTCCCGCCAAAGCAAAAGTGGTGATACCGGCGCAGGAGATAATAACACTCCGGATAGCGCCGAAGACAATGAAAACCCCCTCCAGCAAGAGTTAGGTCAGGAGGATGAAGGTGCCAGCTCTCCTGAGAGAGCGGCTGGCGGAGAGGAGGAGGATGACAATTACATGCCCCCCTCCGAAGACGAGGCAAGCCTCGACGACGATGAATTCGCCGTACCAGAGGATCCCGTCAAACAAGAGCGCTTCAAGCACAGGCTTATGGCCACGGCAAATATCCTGAAGAAAAAGCAGCAGCAGCTTCAACCTGATCAAGATCTGCTAGCTGACAAATGGACTGAAGTCCTCGCAGCCGAGGAATATAAACTCGAGCGTCCCTCCAAGAGTTACCCAAGGCGCAGGTTACTACCCCGAGTGGAGGAAGAAGCGTATGATACGGCTGACCGGCCACCTCGTGGCCTCGATAGAGAGGCATTCCTGCCGAAAGCTCAGCATCCACCCCAACGCCATCCAAATAAAAAGGCATGGGGAGATACGCCAGACCTGCGAGACATATTGGAGGATAAAGCAAAGCACTCAATATCGATCTATGGATCACGAGGGGACACCACTCTACGAGACAGTAAACGTCGCGCCGGATACAGTAAAAGCAAATCCGGCCGGGCCGAACACAGCGGGCAGGACCCATACGAGCTGTGTCACGATATAGCCCAATACAGAGGCGCCGCACACCCCTTATGCTTCACAGACAAAGTAATGGAACATCAATTCCCAGAAGGTTTCAAACCTGTAAACATTGAATCATACGACGGCACAACAGATCCCGCGGTATGGATCAAGGACTTCCTCCTCCACATCCACATGGCCCGCGGTGATGACTTACATGCCATCAAGTACCTCCCACTAAAACTCAAAGGACCAGCACGGCATTGGCTTAATAGCTTGCCAGTGGACTCCATTAGTTGTTGGGAAGATCTGGAAGCCGCATTCCTCGACAACTTTCAGGGCACTTATGTGCGACCACCAGATGCCGATGACTTGAGCCACATAATTCAGCAGCCAGAAGAGTCGGCCAGGCAATTCTGGACTCGGTTCCTTACAAAGAAAAACCAAATCATCGACTGTCCGGATGCGGAGGCCTTAGCGGCTTTCAAGCACAACATCCGAGACGAGTGGCTAGCCCGGCACCTTGGTCTGGAAAAGCCGAAATCTATGGCAGCCCTCACGACGTTCATGACCCGCTTTTGTGCGGGAGAAGGCAGGTGGTTGGCTCGCGGTAACAACATATCAAAGAACCATGGTACCTCAGATACCAAGGACGGCAACAGCAGGTCACGTCGCAACAAGCATAAGCGCCGCATTAACGGCGAAAGTACTGAGGATGCGGCACTCAATGCCGGATTCAAAGGATCTAAACCCGGTTAGCAGAAAAAGCCATTCAAACAAAGTACGCCGGGTCCGTCCAGCTTGGACCGTATACTCGATCGCTCGTGTCAAATACACGGCACCCCGGACAAGCCAGCCAATCACACCAACAGGGATTGTTGGGTGTTCAAGCAGGACGGCAAGTTAATCGCTGAAAACAAGGACAAGGGGCCGCATAGCGATGACGAGGAAGAACCCCGGCAGCCGCACACCGGAGGACAGAAGAGGTTTCCCCTGCAAGTACGGACGATGAACATGATATACACAACCCACATCCCCAAGAGGGAGCGGAAGCATGCGCTCAGGGACGTATATGCGCTAGAGTCAGTCGCCCCGAAGTTCAACCCTTGGTCCTCCTGTCCGATCACCTTCGATCGCAGGGACCACCCCACTAGTATCCGTCATGGCGGATTCGCCGCACTGGTCCTAGACCCAATCATCGACGGATTTCACCTCACTCGAGTCCTCATGGACGGCGGCAGCAGCCTGAACCTGCTTTATCAGGACACAGTGCGCAAAATGGGTATAGACCCCTCAAGGATCAAACCCACAAAGACGACCTTTAAAGGCGTCATTCCAGGCATAGAGGCCTACTGCACAGGCTCAATTACACTGGAAGTGGTCTTCGGATCCCTGGATAACTTCCGAAGCGAAGAGTTAATCTTCGATATAGTCCCGTTCCGCAGTGGTTATCACGCACTGCTCGGACGAACCGCATTCGCTAGATTCAATGCGGTACCACATTATGCATACCTCAAGCTCAAGATGCCAGGACCTCGTGGAGTTATTACAGTCAATGGAAACACAGAGCGCTCTCTCCGAACAGAGGAGCACACCGCGGCCCTCGTAGTAGAAGCGCAAAGCAGCCTCTCAAGGCAATCTACCAGTTCGGCATTTCAAAGCTCGGACACCTTCAAGCGCGCTCGGGGCAATCGGCAAATAGACCGTCTGGCGTGATCTGAGCTCGCGTAGCAATACGACGGCCACCCCAATCCCGGCCCAACGACGTTGTTCATGTCACGCATACATCATTACGCATTAAAAATACCATGGGCACAGATGGGGAGGGGGAGGCACAACTACGGCATGTCCCAAAACGCGGCCTAAACCGCACCAGGGGCTTCCCGTTTGGTTATTTTTCTTTTTCTTTCAGGACTTCAATCTCTGGAAACTCTGTCCGGCAGCTCTATTGCCGAACACATGATACAGCAACCAAGGAGGCCGACGACTACGGAATTCCCAGATGGATTACAGATTTCACATAATTCCTCAGCTCGCCCTTGGAACGGACATAGTCCTACTCTTTTGCTCATTACAGTATCTGTATGACTCTGCTTTAATGCAATTTTTTAATATACAATGCATGACATTATGATTATTATCGCATTTTTGTTATATGTATACATATCTATGTGTTCATTAATGACGCCTAGCAACCGTACACTCTGGTACGGCCAATGCACCAGGGGCTTACATACCCACAATATGGTGTGAAAAGTCCGAACACTTTCACAAGTGCGGCACCCCGAACTTATAGCATTATATGCATCAGCTCCGAATCATGTCTTTGGTCAAATGTTGGGTTTGCCCGGCTCCTATGTTTTGGTACCTTACGTTCCGCTCTATCGGCTAAGATAGCGCTAGGAGAACTACTGCGATTGTGCCCCGATTCTGCCGGGCCAAGCACATCAGTAGAGAAAGCTAAAACTAACTTGATAAGGCGAGAGACTGGTCGCTGTTCGGCGAGGTTTTTCGAGTCCCTAAAGACTTATGCCGCTAAGGGCGAGGGGCCGGCTCCGTCCGGCTTACAGGCGTGTATCGCGCCCCGAATTCGGCCTTCCGAATACCAGGGGCTTCGCCGAAATTTAAAATTATAGAATTCTATGGCTAAGTGAGAGTGATAAAGCATTATTAGTCCGGTTGCCTTGTTCGTTGTGCTGAGCACCTCCCTCGAAGGACCGAAACATGGGAACAAGAGTGCTTAGGTTTATCCCGAACACCCCGGCACTCGTGGCATGGGGGCAGAAGCTGAGGCCTAGCCATCTCTCGGATTGGATAAACAGCCAAACAGAAGGTAATATTTTAAATTCACACAAGCGTTGCATAGCGCATATGAAACAAGTTTTCATTACACAGGATAAAAAACGAGCAAGTCTCATTCAAATATTACATTTTGTGAACACTCATCCGTGATAAGACGGGCGCCCGGCAGAACACCCTCATAGTACATCTTGGGGTGGCGGTGCTCCTTGCCCTCCGGCGGCCCCTCCTTGATAAGCTTCACGGCGTCTAGCTTGACCCACTGCGTTTTCACACGGGCGAAGGCCCGGCGTGCACCTTCAATGCAGACGGATTGCTTGAAGACCTCCAGCCGTGGGCAGGCATCCACAAGCCGCCTCACCAGGCCGAAGAAGCTGTTCGGAAGGGCGTCGCCAGGCCACAACCGGACTATGAAGCCCTTCATGACCTGATCGGCCGCCTTATGTAGCTCAGCCATCTGCTTCAGCTGGTCGCTCATTGGCATCGGATGTTCGGCCTCAGCATACTAAGACCAGAATAGCTTCTCCGTCGAGCTTCCATCCTCGGCTTGGTAGAATAGTGCGGCATCGGACACACTGCGGGGCAAATCTGTGAATGCTCCTGAAGAGCTTCGTATTCGGGTAAGTAATCGGTAATTCACCGTTGCATGCTTGCTTTGCATATAGAAAGCCTTACCCGCCGCTATCTTCTTCATCGCATCGATCTCCTGAAGGACCTTCTGGGCCTCGGCCTTGGCACTCTTCGCGCTCTCACGGGCCGCGGCAAGCTCATACTCTCTCGTCTTCAAGTCAAGCTCCAACGCCGCATGCTTTGTCACGAGAGCCTGGAGCTCTTGCTGCACCTCGCCCACTCGAGCCTCGTGCCTCTCTCGCTCGGTGCGCTCCTGGGCCGCCTTTTCTTCGGCCTGGGACAGTGCTTGCTTCAGGGTCACCACCTCGGTCGTGGCCCCTGGCAAACATACAGTGATCCTGTCATTTAGCAATCGCGTCCTTTTTTCTCATCTACAGACGGGGTATTACTTACCCTTGTTCTCCTCGAGCTGCCTCTTAGCAAGGCCGAGCTCTTTCTGGGACCCCTCGAGGGCCTCCTTCAGTACGGCGACCTCCGCAGTTAGTGCGGCGGACGCCAGCAGCGAAGCCTGCACATGCATATTGACATGCTTATATTAGACTCCTGTGATATTATTTGATCCTCTGTTCGGCTTTTCTTTGTGAACACCGAACAAAGCATCAGGGGCTACTGTCTATGCGGTAACACTTCTACTACATTTTAAAATACTTACCTCGAAGCCTGTTAGAAGGCTAGTACAGGCTTCAGTCAATCCTCTCTTGGCGGACTGGACCTTCTGGATCACCGCACTCATGATAGTGCGGTGCTCCTCCTCGATGGAAGTGCTGCGAAGTGCTTCCAACATAGTGTCCGGCGCCTCTGGGTGGATAGAGGTCACCGGCACTGGCGTCTCACCCTCCTTAGAAGGGGACCGCCTGCCCGAGCTCGGATCCGTTGGAGGGTCCGGCGCGGTGTTCGGTTGAGGGCCGAACTCGGAGCTTCCGGGGACTCCGTCCCCTCGGCTCCCGGAGTCCGTAAGGTCGCCTTGAGGCACCTCCAGGACTGCCCCCCCCCCCCGATTCGGTGCCTCTTGAGACAGCACCTCGGTGTCGTCGGCCGGATGAGGGGAGGTGGCCGTCGGGACTGGATCGCTATCCATGTCCGACGCGTCGAGGGAGCCGTCCGAGGATACCTCGATATTGGCTCGGGGCAGCCTGCACAATTGAGTTCGGCGTTAGGGAAAGCAATGCGACAAAGGAATCCTATGGGTTACTTTGGTATCCGAATACTTACCATCTCCCCTGGGGCTTTCCCCTGGGCAACCACTCGTCTTCACTTTCGTCGGCGGCGGTGGAGCTGTCCGGAAGGAGCGTCCTTCCCTTCTTGGACCCTTCGGCCTCCCCAGTTGGGGCGGCCTTCCTTTTCTTGTCTCCCCCAGTTGGTGGGGGAGCCTCCTCTTCCTCTTCCTCGTCTTCGGGGGAAGAGTGCACCGCAGAGTCATCGGACGGTGAGTCCGACGACGCCTGGCGTCGGGAACTCTTTCGAGCTCCCTTGGCCTTCTTGGTCTTCTTCGGCACCTTATAAGGGGCCGGAGTCAGCATCTTCGTTAGAAGAGCGTCTGCGGGGCCTTCGGGCAAGGGAGCCAGATAGTCGATCTGTCCGGCCATCTTCTGCCAGTCCTGTCAAAATTACGGGAGTTTAGATCCCGCATAGAGCCAATCTATATATATATAACAAATATCCTGTAAGAGGTAAAACAACTTACCGCACTGGCGTGGCGCTTCGCGCTGAATCCGCGATCCTCGGTAATGGGGGGAGGGACCGCGGCGCCCTTGAACAGCACCCTCCAGGCATCTTCATGAGTCGTGTCGAAGAGCCTGTTCAGAGTTCGGTGCTGCGCCGGATTGAACTCCCACAAGGTAAACTCCCGTTGTTGGCACGGGAATATCCGGCGAACGAGCATAACCTGGACTATGTTGACAAGCTTGAGCTTCTTATCCACCATGTTCTGAATACATGACTGGAGTCCGGTCAGCTCTTTTGAATTACCCCAGGATAGGCCCTTCTCTTTCCAGGAGGTGAGCCGCATGGGGATGCCAGATCGAAACTCGGGGGCCGCTACCCATGCGGGGTCGCGCGGCTCGGTGATATAGAACCACCCCGATTGCCACCCCTTTATGGTGTCCATGAAGGTGCCCTCGAGCCATATGATGTTGGGCATCTTGCCCACCATGGCGCCTCCGCACTCCGCCTGGCGGACGCTCACTACCTTCGGCTTGACATTGAAGGTCTTCAGCCATAAGCCGAAGTGGGGCTTGATGCGGAGGAAGGCCTCGCACACGACGATAAACGCCGAGATGTTGAGGATGAAGTTTGGGGCCAGATCGTGGAAATCCAGGCCGCAATAAAACATGAGCCCCTGGACGAAGGGATGGAGAGGAAATCCCAGTCCGCGGAGGAAATGAGTGAGGAATACCACCCACTCATGGGGCTCGGGGGTGGGGATGAGCTGTCCCTCATCTGGGAGCCGGTGCGCGATGTCGTCGTGCAGGTATCCGGCTCTCCTCAGTTTCTTGACGTCTCCCTCCGTGACGGAGGAGACCATCCACTTGCCTCCCGCTCCGGACATGGTTGGAGAAGGTTAAGGTGGAAGTGAGAGCTTGGGCGCTGGAGCTCGAGTATGCGGGAGCGGATGAGCAGAGGAGGAAGAAGGCGTGGATAGAAAGGTGAATCTTATCCCTTTATATGGGCGGACAAAATTAAACGTCCCCACTTGCCTAGTAAAACTCGCGTATCCCCCAAGCGCCGCAATTGATGGCGCGGTTGGGTTACCCACGCCCGTATTGATGAGAATCCCGTAATAGGGGGACACAATCTCTGCTTTGACAAGACGTGTCGAAAAACTGCCTCGCGTTGTGTGCGGGGCTGGTTAAAAGAAACGATTCGAATAATCACCGGGCCATAATGTAACATCATGTTGCCAAAGCAAGCTAGCGGATTAGATCTGCGAAAGCATTATTCTCTGCGGTGAAGTGTGGAACTTATTTTGCAGGGTCGGACACTATCCTCGTATTCAAATTCTTCTGTGATGTATTTGGAGAAGGAACCCGCCTTGCAATGCCGAAGACAACTGCGCGCCGGACTCATCGTCATTAAAGCCTGGTTCAAGGGCTACTGAGGGAGTCCTGGATTAGGGGGTCTCCGGATAGCCAGACTATTTCCATTGGCCGGACTGTTAGACTATGAAGATACAAGATTGAAGACTTCGTCTCATGTCTGGATGGGACTCTACTTGGCGTGGAAGGCAAGCTAGGCAATACGTATATGGATATCTCCTCTTTTGTAACCGACCTTGTGTAACCCTAACCCTCTCCGGTGTCTATATAAACCGGAGGGCTTTAGTCCGTAGGAAAACAATCACAACATATAATCATACCATAGGCTAGCTTCTAGGGTTTAGCCTCTCTGATCTCGTGGTAGATCTACTCTTGTAACACTCATATCTTCAATATTAATCAAGCAGGACGTAGGGTTTTACCTCCATCAAGAGGGCCCGAACCTGGGTAAAACTTCGTGTCCCTTGCCTCCTGTTACCATCCGGCCTAGACGCACAGTTCGGGACCCCCTACCCGAGATCCGCTGGTTTTGACACTGACAGTAGCTCTCGTGATGTTGCTGATTTCAGGGACTTATAATTTCACTAAGTCCTTTTCCTGCTGTTATTTTTATGCCATGTATTCTTGTTGCTACAGAGTGATCCATGCCTCTTTTGAGCATGTTCAGTAAGGATGATTTTGAGATATTGTTATGCTCCATCCATACATGTCTTTGTTTGCAATTATGGAGTGCCCTAGCATGACTCAATCTTGCTCTACTTTTGCTATAAAATGTTCCTGGCAGATTGTTTACATGTTAATCAATTTTTCCGAGGTTGTTGTAGTTGATCCATGCATGCTATGAGATTGCTCTTGACATGGTTAGCTTATTGGCCATGTCTTATTGCTGGGTGTATACTTAGTTTGTCATGCAATGCCTTGTGGTGAGTGCATCGAGCTCGCAAACATGCCTTCGTAATTCTGTTCATGCCATGTCCAGTTTTCTGCTAAGTTTGAATCTATTAACGAAACTTGCTATGTTTACATGGTTGCCATTGTATTTTCTAATCCCTTTTGGCTTATGGTCAGTAAGGGACTTTTGTTATATGCTTTGATTATATTCATGCCATGCCTTGTATTTCTATGTTATGATCATGTAGCATGTTGTTATCTTGCTCTAACATTGCTTCTTGATGTTAAATTCTGACATGTTATTTTCAATAAGTCTGTGAACCTGATATCTTTTGCACTTTTGCCATGCTTGTTTGAACCTGCTCTTGTGTGATTTAGCCATAGCTCAGTGTTCATCTTTTGTCAAGCATCTTGAGTATATCACTGCCATGTGCTTTTTTGCTATGTTGGAGTGCAGTAGCTTAGTTTCTTGTTGCATTCTAGATGACATTGTGCTGTTAATCACAGTTTAGTGCCATTATTGTTTTGCTTGCCATTTGCAAACCGTGCATCCGAGTTCTGGTGATCTTTATATCAATTTCGACTGAAATCAACTCATCTTTCCAGCGGCGCTCTTGGCTTGCCAAGTTGAGGCCTGGTTCAATCTTTTCCTTCCGGAGCATGCATATGCATTGCATATCACATCTCGCATATCATGCCATGTTTTGCATCATGTTTCTTGCGCATTGCACCGTGGTTGATTGTCGTTTCCTTTGCTTGTGTTCTTGCTTTGGGTAGAGCCGGGAGACGAGTTCGTGTTCGAGGTACCCGTTGAGTACGCTTACGAGGATCAAGCTTTCGTCTTCTCAGAGAACTTTGCAGGCAAGATGACCATACCCTCGAAATCACTTCTATCTTTGCTTGCTAGTTGCTCGCTCTATTGCTATGCCTATGCTGTGATACCTACCACATGCTTTATCATGACTCCCATATTGCCATGTCAAACCTCTAACCCTCCTTGTCCTAGCAAACCGTTGTTTGGCTATGTTACCACTTTGCTCATCCCCTTTTATAGCGTTGCTAGTTGCAGGTGAAGATTGGAGTTTGTTCCATGTTGGAACATGGATATTTGTTGGGGTATCACAATATCTCTTGTTTAATTAATGCATCTATATACTTGGTAAAGGATGGAAAGCTCGGCCTTATGCCTGGTGTTTTGTTCCACTCTTGTCGCCCTAGTTTCCGTCATATCGGTGTTATGTTCCTTGATTTTGCGTTCCTTATGTGGTCGGGTTATAATGGGAACCCCTTGACAGTTCGCCTTGAATAAAACTCCTCCAGCAAGGCCCAACCTTGGTTTTACCATTTGCACTAACAACCTATCACCTTCCCTTGGGTTTTGCAGACTCAAGGGTCATCTTTATTTTAACCCCCCCGGGCCAGTGCTTGTCTAAGTGTTGGTCCGAACTAGAGCACCGTGCAGGGTCGTCCCTTGGAAACTTGGCTTAAGTTGGCTCCTATACGCTTAGCTTATCCGATGTAGCCCTGAGAACGAGATATGTGCAGCTCCTATCAGGATGTCGGCGCATCAGGCGGCTTTGCTGGTCTTGTTTTACCATTGTCAAAATGTCTTGTGACCAGGATTCCGAGTCTGATCGGGTCGTCCTGGGAGAAGGAATATCCTTCGTTGACCGTGAGAGCTTGTGATGGGCTAAGTTGGGACACCCCTGCAGGGTTATGAACTTTCGAAAGTCGTGCCCATGGTTATGGGCAGATGGGAATTTGTTAATGTCTGGTTGTAGAGGACTTGACACTTAACTTAATTAAAATGCATCAACCGCGTGTGTAGCCGTGATGGTCTCTTCTCGGCGGGGTCCGGGAAGTGAACACGGTGTTGGAGTTATGCTTGAACGTAAGTAGTTTCAGAATCACTTCTTGATCACTTCTAGTTCATGACCGTGATTTACCTTCTCTTCTCGCTCTCTTTTGCATATGTTAGCCACCATATATATGCTAGTGCTTGCTGCAGCTCCACCTCATACCTTTTCCCTACCCATAAGCTTAAATAGTCTTGATCGCGAGGGTGTGAGATTGCTGAGTCCCCGTGACTCACAGATTACTTCCAAAACCAGTTGCAGGTGCCGTTGCTACCAGTGCAGGTGACGCAACCGAGCTCAAGGAGGAGCTCGATGAAGATCTTGTTCATTGTGTTGTTTCGTTTCAGTTGATCAGTAGTGGAGCCCAGTCGGGCCGATCGGGGATCTAGCATTAGGGGTGGTCTTCTTCTATGTCGGTTCTGTAGTCGGGCCGTGTTTGTATTCTGGATGTTGTAATGCTATATTCATGTGTTGTGTGAAGTGGCAATTGTAAGCCAGCTCTTTATCCCTTTCATATTCAGTACATGGGATGTGTAAAGATTACCCCTCTTGTGACAAGCCTACAATGCGGTTATGCCTCTAAGTCGTGCTCTGACACGTGGGAAATATAGCCGCATCGTGGGTGTTACAAGTTCGTAATCAGAGCCTTCCCCGACTTAGGAGCCCCCCTACTTGATCGAATCGCTGGCGTTGTTGAGTCTAGAAAAATGTTTTGACTCTTATAGGATTATATATATCGGAGAGTAGGATTCTTTTTACTCCTCAGTCCCTTCATGGCTCTGGTGAGGCATCCTGACATAGAGTTTTAACTCTTCTCTTCTCAAATTTTCACTAAAAAGTTTTTTAGGATCACGCGGGTATCTTGGAATCGTTTCGATGGTTTTGTGACGAGAACATTGTTCTTTGTGCCTCCTGACATTTAGGGGTTGTGGCAGTGTCCCGGGGAGTTGAGCTCCGAGGTGTTGTCGTCACAATTTTATCGTTGCAGTTCTGGAATACCTGAGTTCGTCGACATCGGAAATCTCTTTTATGCAGTTGTTGGTGAGATAACCTCAAAGCCACCTAGTACTGGGGCGGGAGTTCGGGAGTATTGCCATAACTCATATAACGGATGCTTTTCGAAGGTTGAGGTAAATGATTTCCAAAGGTTTCTTGGTTATGTGTTGAAGGATGGATACAGCTGGATGTAGGATTTGCTAGTTTTGGGTGAGATATTATGCTTCCCCTGTATCCCCAACACCTGATTGCATAACCGGAAAGTTTCGGGAGTTTATAAGTGGGAATTCAAGTAGCTCCTAGGGTATCTTTCCAACATATGTATGATATGAAATTGGGGTTCAACGTCTAGTGGTCCGCCTATCCACGGTTGATTTTACAGTGGTCTTGTTGTGTCTTAAAGAGTCCTTGGCTATGCTGACTCGGGGACGCTTCGTATGTCATGTGCACTGCCTTGTACATGATGGTGTTGTACGATCGAGCCCGTGTGGGGCCCACCATGAAAACTTCGGACGAAATCTCTATCATGTGTTTGTTCCGGCTTATTTTGCAAGCCAATCCTTTGTTTTGTTTTTGAGTTGTGGTATTCGAGTTGCTTCGAAGTCAAATGTTGATTCCATACCTTCCCTAAGTGGTTTTCTCATATTTCTATGTGAATACTAATCCTTCTTGATCTTCGAGTTGCCATCTCAATTTCTTATGAACCGGTGTGTCTCTATTCAAGTGGATCCGATCATTTTCAACATCCACAAGATCAACTCAGTTTTCGTCAACGGTGTTTGTTTCATCCGTCTCCAAGTTGTCTTTGTTTTTCCCACCCGCCCACCCTTTTTCTTCAAGGACTCAGATTTCTTAATCAAGTATCAATTTTATTGATGGGAAGCCTCTCCATTCTTTTCCGTCAATGTTCTTACCCGGTGATTCTCGTGAAGATCCTAACGGAACCTCAAGTTCATCATTCTTCATTATTTTTCTTCTTCGGTGGATTAAATTCAAGCTTTGGTTTTGAGCATAGTCCTTTCTTTTGCCCAATGCTTTCTCATGCCGGTGCACCTCTCAACTATCCTCTTCTCGCTATTCATTTGTTCCGGAGTGCTGAAGACATCTCGAAGAGTGTTTCCACTTGTATTCGTTCAAGCTCTTTCGATATTGTTATCTTATTCAAGCCATTTAATTCAACCGGTGCAATCTTTCTTTTAAATCATTTCAACGGTTTATCTTTCAGTGGGCCCTAACCCACAGGTCTTTTCCCAGGATCTTACCTGACTCTTCTATTTTCTCGGAGCTATTCTCAAATCTTATAAAGTTTGACGTAAGAATGAATTTTCATCAGTCAATTGCCTTCCCCAATATCGTTTTCAAATTCTTTTCATCGTCGGTTCAACCTTTCTAATATTCATTTTCCCGGAGTATCTCAACAATGCATGGTGGTGTCTCTCATCGTCATTCTCAACATTTGAAGACCGAAGAAGAATTTTTCCTCCATATCTTGCTCCATTCTCTTCAAGATTCATGGTGCTAGCTTGTTGCCATCCTCTCATAATTGTTTTCGAATGTGAGAATCCTTTTCATCCATCAGGAGCTATTCAAGAGTATTTTCAGTTTGATTCTCCGGAGCCCATCATTTCAGAAGACTTATTCATTCTCAGCTTTCAGCTCTTGTTCTCCAAATCTTACCGGGGCATCATTGAAGTATTCTCTAATCAGCTCGTGATCTCTTCGTCTCTTGTATCTAAATTCCCTCAAGCATTTTCATTCATTTGCTAATTCTTCTCGGTGTTTCTTTATCTTTCCTTTGTTCATTTTCAATTCTTATGGTGGTTTGCTCAAGATTCTATTCCATGCTTATCATATCAACTCATTCGTTGTTTTCCAAATCCTACCGGTGACTTGTTGAAGACTTTCTCAAGTTATGCTATATCTCTCTTAATCCTTTTCAATGAGAATAAGTAGTATGCCAAATCCGTTTGCTCGTCATCAATTAAATTGGTGAAGGATACGCATAACATAATTCTTATTTTTGTTCATCCAAGTGATTAATTCCTGCTTTCCGGAGTGGTTCATCATATCACATTCTCGGTTTGAGATGCTTTATCTTTTCTTCCGGTATTCCAAGTTTCCACTTTATCTCGTCGCGAAGCTCCATCTAAATCATTGCAAGGCTTCAACCTTATTCTTTTCATCCTTCATTTCGTTTGTTCGTTCTTTGCTTACCGGAGTTCTTCATGGAGGCTCTACATGATGGTTCATAAAGGATTTAATTCCTTCTCCAAGTTTTCATCGAGATTCTTTTCTAAGGAGCTCAAGCATTCTTCATCTTGCAATCCGGAGTGCAATTCTTTCTACCGTATCATTGGAGGTGGTATTATTTCATTCTTGATAATTTGAGTTCATGTCTCATGATTCACATGTTGTTAAGAATGAGGTATTTTAAATCCATCAACCTCTTCGTTGGAGTTATCTTGTGTCATGTTTCACCTAAAGCCTTCCATAAGGATTGTTGCTATTTATGGTGCTCATAAATGACCCAAGTTCTTCATCTATCCTCCCGATGAAATAAGTTTCTCGTCTTCTTGTTCATATCAATCCAATCTATTGTTTTTCGTTAGTGGCAGAATTTCACCTCATAGTTTTGAGATGTTTTCCATAAGCCCACAACAAGCTTACTCTTTTCGTTGTTGGTTTTCCAACAACTCCGTTCGACCCTTCTCCTAAAGATGCTTTTCAAGCTCATTGGAGGTAGAAGATGTTGGTTTCCTCTTCGTTACTTTCAAACCGTTCTATCTTTGGCTCCGAAGGCATTGTGATGGTGCTCTCTTCGACCCATCATCTTGTTTTGTCAAGATCATGTTCTTTTCCTTTGCTTATCCGTTTAACCGGAGTGTTGTGTCCTCTGCTCAAGTTCTTTTCTTCATATCTCTTTTCAACTGGAGTGTTGTCCGAATTTGTTCTTCTTGTTCCTCTTTTCTAAAGGAGTGTTTTCAACTTTGTTCATCTCTGTTATATTCTTTTCTCGAAGTTGTTCAACCTCTCAAGGTTCATGGTTTCACTCGTTTGTCGAAGAAGCAACTTAGTTTTACCGCTTATCTTCCTCTTCTGTTTTTCCCTCCGGTGCCATCCTAGATCTCGGGACGAGATCCTCTCGTAGTGGTGGAGTGTTGTAACGCCCCGAGACCGTTGCGCCAGGTGTCTTCCAGTTATTCGCTGTTGCTGCCTTGTCATTTTTTTGCGTGTCATGCATTTCATATCATGTCATCATGTGCATCACATTTGCATACATGTTCGTCTCTTGCATTCGAGCATTTTCCCCGTTGTCTGTTTTGCAATCCGGCGCTCCTACGTCACTCGGCGTCCCCTTTTGTCTCTTTTCGTGTGCGGGTGCTAAATGTTCTCGGAGTGGACCGAGATTTGCCAGGCGGCCTTGGTATGCTACCGGTAGACCGCCTGTCAAGTTTCGTGCCATTTGGAGTTCGTTTAATACTCCAACGGTTAACTGAGGAACCGTAAAGACCTCATGTGTGTTGCAGCCCAACACCCCTCCAAAGTGGCCCAAAACCCATCCAAACCCCCTCCATCCTCTCGGTCGTTCGATCACGATCGTGTGGCCGAAAACCGCACCTTATTTGGACTCACCTAGCTCCCTCTACCTATATATATGTGTGCCTCCCCGAATTTCGCGCAGTACAAACCATAGATCCTACTCCCTCCGCGCCGTCGGACATGTCCGTCCGCGCCGGACGCGTCCACCCCCGCCGCCACATCACTCCGGCCAATGAGAGGCTGACACCTCACCACCGCGCCGCCGCCGTCCACTCCCCTCGCGCCACGTGGCCGCCGGCTCCTCCCCACCGCGCCACGGCCCGCGGGGCCCGCGTGAGGCCCGCCCAGGCCCGGATCCGGTCGTCGCCGCCAGCCCGCGTCCTTCCGTGCCCCGCCACCGTCTTCGCCGTTCGCCACCGACGCCGGCGCCACCGCTCGCCGCCTCTGCCGCCGCATGCCTCGCCGGCAACCTCCGCCCTGCTCCGGCCACCGCCGACCTCTCGCCGTCGTCCTTCTTCGCCGAAGCTCCGCCTCCATCGCCGCGCCTCCACCTCCGTCGCCGCCTCATCATCTGCGCCAGTGCCGCCCGTTCGTCCTTCGTCGGCCGCGCCCTCCGGCGAACCCCGGCGCCCCTGCTCCTCCGCCTCCGCCGCCATACGCCATCGCCCTCGCCGGAGTCAACCCACCTCGCCGAATCCGGATAGGGACCAGATCCACCGGTCCCCGATCCAAACGGCGTCCCTGCTTCCCGGATCTCTCTGTCCCGGAACCGCTCCGTCCCGCGTTGACTTTTTGCGGAGGTGATATTTTGGCTAAGTCCCAGATCTGTGACATTTTTAGCTCATTTTCATCGCATCATAACTTCATCACCGTTGCTCCATTTTGCGTGCATGAGATATCCAATTGTTCGTCTTGATGTCCTCTTCATTTCATTCTATTGCACCATGCTTGTTTGTGTCCATCTTGATGCTCAAAATTCTGTTGCAAGAGTGCTATGTAATGTTAGTGTCTGTTTCTTAACATATTATAGACATTTGTCATTTTTGCCATGATTAATGTGTGCTACATATGGCTATGAGCTCTACATGTGTTTTATTATATGCCATGCCATCTTTACAGGGGTGTATGCCATGTATTTTTGTGACCAATGTGGTGACTAGCACAAGCATGCAAAGTAGCTCTCGTGATGTTGCTGATTTCAGGGACTTAGAATTTCACTAAGTCCTTTTCCTGCTGTTATTTTTATGCCATGTATTCTTGTTGCTACAGAGTGATCCATGCCTCTTTTGAGCATGTTCAGTAAGGATGATTTTGAGATATTGTTATGCTCTATCCATACATGTCTTTGTTTGCAATTATGGAGTGCCCTAGCATGACTCAATCTTGCTCTACTTTTGCTACAAAATGTTCCTGGCAGATTGTTTACGTGTTAATCAATTTTTCCGAGGTTGTTGTAGTTGATCCATGCATGCTATGAGATTGCTCTTGCCATGGTTAGCTTATTGACCATGTCTTATTGCTGGGTGTATACTTATTTTGTCATGCAATGCCTTGTGGTGAGTGCATCGAGCTCGCAAACATGCCTTCGTAGTTCAGTTCATGCCATGTCCAGTTTTTTGCTAATTCAGAATCTGTTAACGAAACTTGCTATGTTTACATGGTTGCCATTGTATTTTCTGATCCCTTTTGGCTTATGGTCAGTAAGGGACTTTTGTTATATGCTTTGATTATATTCATGCCATGCCTTGTATTTCTATGTTATGATCATGTAGCATGTTGTTATCTTGCTCTAAACATTGCTTCTTGATGTTAAATTCTGACATGTTATTTTCAATAAGTCTGTGAACCTGATATCTTTTGCACTTTTGCCATGCTTGTTTGAACCTGCTCTTGTGTGATTTAGCCATAGCTCAGTGTTCATCTTTTGTCAAGCATCTTGAGTATATCACTGCCATGTGCTTTGTTGCTATGTTGGAGTGCAGTAGCTTAGTTTCTTGTTGCATTCTAGATGACATCATGATGTTAATCACAGTTTAGTGTCATTATTGTTTTGCCTGCCATTTGCAAACTGTGCATCCGATTCCGGTGATCTTTATATCGATTTCGACCGAGATCAACTCATCTTTCTAGCGGCGCTCTTGGTTTGCCAAGTTGAGGCCTGGTTCAATTTTTTCCTTCCGGAGCATGCATATGCATTGCATATCACATCTCGCATATCATGCCAGGTTTTGCCTCATGTTGCTTGCGCATTGCACCGTGGTTGATTGTCATTTCCTTTGCTTGTGTTCTTGCTTTGGGTAGAGCCGGGAGACGAGTTCGTGTTTGAGGTACCTGTTGAGTACGCTTACGAGGATCAAGCTTTCGTCTTCTCGGAGAACTTTGCAGGCAAGATGACCATACCCTCGAAATGACTTCTATCTTTGCTTGCTAGTTTCTCGCTCTATTGCTATGCCTATGCTGCGATACCTACCACATGCTTTATCATGCCTCCCATCTTGCCATGTCAAACCTCTAACCCACCTTGTCCTAGCAAACCGTTGTTTGGCTATGTTACCGCTTTGCTCAGCCCCTCTTATAGCGTTGCTAGTTGCAGGTGAAGATTGGAGTTTGTTCCATGTTGGAACATGGATATTTGTTGGGATATCACAATATCTCTTATTTAATTAATGCATCTATATACTTGGTAAAGGGTGGAAGGCTCGGCCTTATGCCTGGTGTTTTGTTCCACTCTTGCTGCCCTAGTTTCCATCATACCGGTGTTATGTTTCTTGATTTTGTGTTCCTTACGAGGTCGGGTTATAATGGGAACCCCTTGATAGTTTGCCTTGAATAAAACTCCTCCAGCAAGGCCCAACCTTGGTTTTACCATTTGCACTAACAACCTATCACCTTCCCTTGGGTTCTGCAGACTCAAGGGTCATCTTTATTTAACCCCCCCCCCCCAGGCCAGTGCTTGTCAAGTGTTGGTACGAACTAGAGCACCGTGCAGGGCCGTCCCTTGGCAACTTGGCTTACGTTGCCTCCTATACGTTTAGCTTATCCGGTGTTGCCCTGAGAACGAGATATGTGCAGCTCCTATCAGGATGTCGGCGCATCGGGCGGCTTTGTTGGTCTTGTTTTACCATTGTCAAAATGTCTTGTAACCGGGATTCCGAGTCTGATCGGGTCATCCTGGGAGAAGGAATATCCTTCGTTGACCGTGAGAGCTTGTGATGGGCTAAGTTGGGACACCCCTGCAGGGTTATGAACTTTCGAAAGCCGTGCCCGCGGTTATGGGCAGATGGGAATTTGTTAATGTCCGGTTGTAGAGGACTTGACACTTAACTTAATTAAAATGCATCAATCGTGTGTGTAGCCGTGATGGTCTCTTCTCGGCGGGGTCCGGGAAGTGAACACGGTGTTGGAGTTATGCTTGAACATAAGTAGTTTCAGAATCACTTCTTGATCACTTCTAGTTCACGGTCGTGCTTTGCCTTCTCTTCTCGCTCTCTTTTGCGTATGTTAGCCACCATATATATGCTAGTGCTTGCTGCAGCTCCACCTCATACCTTTTCCCTACCCATAAGCTTAAATAGTCTTGATCGCGAGGGTATGAGATTGCTGAGTCCCCGTGACTCACAGATTACTTCCAAAACCAGTTGCAGGTGCCATTGCTACCAGTGCGGGTGACGCAACCGAGCTCAAGGAGGAGCTCGGTGAAGATCTTGTTCATTGTGTTGTTTCATTTCAGTTGATCAGTAGTGGAGCCCGGTCGGGGCGATCGGGGATCTAGCATTAGGGGTGGTCTTCTTTTATGTTGGTTCCGTAGTCGGACCGTGTTTGTATTCTAGATGTTGTAATGATATATTCATGTGTTGTGTGAAGTGGCGATTGTAAGCCAGCTCTTTATCCCTTTCATATTCAGTACATGGGATGTGTAAAGATTACCCCTCTTGCGACATGCCTACAATGCGGTTATGCCTCTAAGTCGTGCTCCGACACGTGGGAGATATAGCCGCATCGTGGGTGTTACAATATTAAGGCCTCCTTTTAATAGAGTACCGGACCAAAGCATTAACACATAGTGAATACATGAACTCCTCAAACTACGGTCATCACCGGGAGTGGTCCCGATTATTGTCACTTCAGGGTTGCCGGATCATAACACATAGTAGGTGAATATTGACTTGCAAGATAGGATCAAGAACTCTCATATATTGATGAATACATAATAGGTTCAGATCTGAAATCATGGCACTCGAGCCCTAGTGACAAGCATTAAGCATAGCAAAGTCATAGCAACATCAATCTCAGAACATAGCGGATACTAGGGATCTAACCCTAACAAAACTAACTCGATTACATGATAAATCTCATCCAACCCATCACCGTCCAGCAAGCCTACGATGGAATTACTCACGCACGGCGGTGAGCATCATGAAATTAGTGATGGAGGAAGGTTGATGATGACGATGGCGACGGATTCCCCACTCCGGAGCCCCGAACAGACTCCAGATCAGCCCTCCCGAGAGGTTTTAGGCCTTGGCGGCGGCTCCGTATCATAAAACGCGATGAATCCTTCTTTCTGTTTTTTTCTCTCCAAAACCAAATATATAGAGTTGGAGTTGAGGTCGAAGGAGCTCCAGGGGGCCCACGAGGTAGGGGCGTGCCCCCACCCTCGTGGCTAGGGTGTGGGCCCCCTGGTCTTCATCTTTTGCAAGGATTTTTTTATTATTTCCAAAAAGACGTTCCGTGAAGTTTCAGGTCATTCCGAGAACTTTTGTTTCTGCACATAAATAACTCCATGGCAATTCTGCTGAAAACAGTGTCAGTCCGGGTTAGTTCCATTCAAATCATGCAAGTTAGAGTCCAAAACAAGGGCAAAAGTGTTTGGAAAAGTAGATACGACGGAGACGTATCATCGCCATGTTGAACATCTCCAGAGCCGTGCACAACTTCTTGTAGATGGCGATCTCCTCCTTCATCTTGACATCGCGGACACCATCGGAAAACGCTGAGATGATGGCCTCGTCTGTCACCTTGGGGATCTTGAGGTGAACGTTGTTGAAGCGCTAGATGTACTTCTGCAGGGTCTCTCCCAGTTGTTTCTTGATGCGGCACAGGTCACCGCGGCCGGAGGATGGTCGCGAGTCCCTGGAAGTTGGCGATGAAGCGGTCGCGCATCTCACCCCAGGAGGAGATTGATCCCGCGGGCAGGTTCAGGAGCCACAAGCGAGCGCCATCCTTGAGAGCCATGGGAAACCAGTTCGCCATGACTTTTTCATCGCCGTTAGCCGCCTTCATGCTCAGCTCGTAGAGCTGCAGGAACTCCGCGGGGTCGGGGGTGCCGTCATAGCGCGGAGGCAGATCCGGCTTGAACTTGCCTGGCCAAACGACGATGCACAACTCGGGAGTGAAGGCTCAGCAGCCTGTTGTGGTCACCGGAGCCCGTCGTGGTGGAGGAGCCTGGTCTTGGTACCCACGCACCACCACTGCAGGCGGCGCGTGGTCTTGACGTGGTGGTGCGGGGAGTGCAGGAGCGTTTTCCTTCGGTCGGGGAACTTCTTGGCAGCTTCTTCTTCGTGCGCGGGCACGCGGCGTGGCGGATCGCGCCGCGGGACCGCGCGTCTTGGGGCGAGGACGCCTTCTTGGTGCGGAGGAGGCGGGAGTGCTCCATGTGCTGCGCGTCTCGGCGTGAGGGCATCGTCTTGATGCAGGGGCGGCAGAGGCGCCCCGTGAGCTATGTCTCTCGCGGCCAGAGACGGGTGAGGCAGCGAGAGGGATGGTGCAAGAGAGCCCCCAGCGGCGCTAACGAGCTCGGCGATGCGGTCCAGCCAGTCCTCGTAGAGGTCATCGACCGGGCGGTAATGCAGGAGCTCGCGTGCCAGGAGCAGCGCGGCCTGCGCGGCCGTGGGCGCGCGACGAGCGTGGGACGATGAGCCGGCCGGAGTCAGCAATGGGGTGGCGGTGCGGCCGTCCCGCCGCACGGAGGGGTGCAGTGATGATGTTTGCTGCTCGTTTGCTATCGGGCCGGTAGCGGTGTTGGCAACAGGTGATGGAGAACGGTGGGGAGGTCCGCCAACGGGCGTCGTCTGGGCGACGCGAGCGTCCAGGGCGGCTCGGCGCGAGCTAGGCGAGCGTCTGACATGGACGTGGATCGACGGAAGGAAAGCTTCAGCGCACCCCTACCCGGCGCTCCAAATGTCGGATTTCGGGTTCCGGCAAAACCCTTGAGGTTCAAACACTAGGGTGCGCACGAAGATCTTTCCCCATAGCTCACGCTCTCGCAACGATCTCAGAACCTAACTCACCGAACCCGAAGAACAAATGACACAGGGTTTATACTGGTTCAGGCCACCGGTGTGGTGTAATACCCTACTCCAGTGGGGTGTGGTGAATTGCCTCTTGGGCTAAGGATGAACAAGTATAAGGGAAGAACAGCCTCCTGAGGAGAGGTGTTTTTGGGCTTGATGAGCTTGTGTGGTTGAGGATGGAATGGATCCGATCCAAGATGAGTTTGTGTGGTTGAGGATGGAATGGATCCTATCCAAGATCAGTTTGTGTGGTTGAGGATGGAATGGATCCGATCCAAGATTAGTAGCCTCCTACTGTGGTGGCTAGTCCTATTTATAGAGGCCCTGGTCCTCTTCCCAAATGTAGGCGGGAAGGGATCCAACAACAACCAAATTTGAAGGGAGACAGCTAGTACAAGTTATCCTGACAAAAGCTGGTCTTTGCCTGCCAAAGGCTCTTGTGGTGACACCGTCCTGGGCTCCACGGTGACCTCCGTCCTGCCGTCCTGCTGTTCTTGGTCTTGTTGCACCGATATGGAAACCATTGCCTGATGCCTCGGGACTCCTCGCCTGCGCCTGCCCCTTTAGCACCAAAGAGGAAACGAGGACGCTGCGCGCGCTGGCGCCCGCCTGGCCTTGGTAGTCATGGCTTGCATCACAGGAACCTCGCGAGCTGCCCCTCGCCTTGATCTCTCCGCCCCTCGCGAGCCAGCCTAGTGAGGCCGCCCCCGAGGAGGTCTTGTGCCATCCGCCTCGCGAGGCTTGGCCCCTCGCGAGGGTCTTGAGTGTTTGCTGGTGAAGATGGGTCGTACAGACCCGCTGGTGGAGCCACGCCGTAGGCCGCAGGCAGGCAAGTCTGGGGACCCCCGTTCCCAGGACGCCGACAACAACCTAGAAAGGGATTTGGACCCCCTCACACTTGTTCGCACGTAGCTGCTCCCCCCGAGGCCACCTTGCCGGGCTCGGGCACTGCGTGTTGTTGTGATTCCACCATCCAATCCACCAAAAGCAGGAGTAGGTTTTTACGCCTCACGGCGTCCCGGATCTGGGTAAAAATCACCAGTGCCATCGTCGTCGCGCAGTCCCATGGCTTCCGCTCTTTGTGCAACGTGATCTCCCCCTTACCGAACCACAAGGGGCTCATGGCCCCATAGGTGATCGTGTCCACCCACGACATCCTGCAAAACCCTTTGTATAGTAGGATTAGGGTTGTTGAATTTCTATGGATAGGGTTGCAATGCCTCCATTGTGAAGTCTAAACATGGCTCAAACTTCACTCTTTGAGTAGTCTAATTCAAAAATCCTCTATCTCCTGTACCCTCTCCACCAACATGACGAATACTTGTGTCCTTAATTTTTTGTGGACTATTTAGATGTATTAGTTGTAAATTTCTTGTGCTCTCACACCTTGTGGGACTTCAAAGTATAGGTGACATATATATCATGCATTTTTTTCATAATCATATGTTTTTGTACATGTTGTGACCTAAAGATGGACTCATTGTCGTTACCTCTTATTTGAATTTATTTATTATCATTAAATATCATGGTAGGAATTTTCAAATCGTAAACTCTAACAAATATCTCAAAAAGAGTGTAGCTTATTAGTAGGTAAGCATATCTATATAAACTTTGAGTGTATGATAAATGTTCTTACAAGCAGGGTCTAGTAATAATTGGACAACATGTGCATGCCTTGTACATGTACTTAGAGTAATCATTATTGTCATAATCAACTAAAATGAAAATATTATTGATTCCCTCTTTTTAGTGTATACGATCTGGTTTTTGATATGCTTGTCTGTAATTCACTTGGTTTGACCTGGTGTATGGTGTATATGAGAGCTAATGTTATTTTCTTAAATGAAAAGTTGCATCCTAATTAAAGGTAGGAATCTAATTATGGCATACATGATGCTCGTCAAAAAGATACTAGTAGCCTCCTTAAATTCGATTGTAGATTGGATTGGCTTGTTCCCAGATGGTATATGCTATTAGTATGTGACATGGACTTGGGGCTCCTCCAAATTGTGGCTATTTTTTATGTATTCCGTAATATTTTGGACATCCTCATCACTATTAAAAGGGAACTGATCGTTGTACAGTCGCTTTCGTCTCCACCTTCTCCCCCACCTCCTGCATTAACTCGGTCAAATCGAATCCTATCAAAACCACAACCAAATCAAAACTTACCTTGCCTTACCCTTCCTATACCCCAAACCAAATCAAATCTTACTAAACCCCATCTAAATCAAAATACTCCTTGTCTTCCCTGCCCATAGTCAAATCAAAATCAGATCTTACCAAAATCTTGAATATCATGGGAGCCATATTTATGTCAAACATGTTTGGTGTCTAACCACTAAGATATGGATGCCTCCATGCAATGAACGGACGAATTAGCTAGTAACATACAATATAATACCCAATTTGTTCCTTTATACAAGGTGTATTTACTTTTTCATAAAATTTCACAATGTAAGGTGCATTTCTTCTAATTCCCTGCAATTCTGGTTTTAGCCCTTCAGAAAAAGAAAAAAGTATCTCTTTCATGATTGCTTGTATCTCTTCATGTAGAGAAAAAAAGGAAAGCATCTCTCTCCCGATTGTGTATATCTATTCCTTTCCTAGCCTAAAAGATTTACTTGTCGCTAATCAACGAATTAGCCAAGGGTAATTTTGTCCTAAATTGTCTATAATCATGTGTCTTGGTCACGGACCGAAAATAATACACCTTACATAATGTAATTGAGGGAGTAGTATAATAATTACTTGTACAATTCAGTATTTGAGGCCCTCCTCCTCTCAGGGCAGGGCAGTCGCCCTTTTTGCTCAGCCTAGATAGTAGGGTGCAACTGGTAATCATATAGGTTGTGAAATCTCCTAAATGCATAGATGCATCGATATCTTGTAGAAATGATGTAGCTCATTAGCGTTATACTTAAACTTCACTCTAAATCTACCATATACTTTGATAAAGAACTTGGATTGCAAGAGTGAAGTCCTCTCAAGATACTCCAATTAATTGTTTTAAAAGCAATTATGCCCTTTGAATCCCCGCAATGTTGTAATATGTGAGACATGAAAATAGGTGTAACGACATGTTTCCCAGTTAAACCTAAGATTTATTCAGATGGCAGGTATTTTCCTAGGGACGTTTTTTTTGTAGATTTCATCTATGGGTACATATGCGGACATCGATTTGGATCATGAAGTTTGGGTCCTCAACAGAAGCACATACTTTTTAAAATTCAATGCATACTTTTTTTTGCGAGAATGCGTACTATAAAGAAGAGTACAATGGACATTTTAGGCTGGTCACAATGGGCAAGAACATAAGCTAGTAACATACACATTTTCCTAGACTATGTTACTATCTTCATAGTGGGTAGGAACATCTATGTAGTGTCATGCAACGATGTATTTATTAGGTTACTCATTGTTTCTTGGAGTGTGTGATGTTCCGGTAACTTAGCTAGTTACCACAAGCACCTCCCTCTTCATTAAATATGTGCCACATAAGCAAAGTTGTATTGGAGTGTGTGATGTTACTCCTAAGTTTCTCCCCATTATGACCAGCCTTAAGATGCACCCTAACTTGTTCGTGTCTTAAGATATAGTAGAAAATTTTAGGGTGTGTCTAACGTTTGTCTAAATGAGACTTAACCAAACCACATCTAACTCCTACTGCACCACTTGATTTCCATAAAGATTCGTACAGGTCTATTATTATTTTTTGTTTGATTACTCAAATGATGTGTAGAAGTTAGATAAGATTTTGTTATTCCTCATCTAGATGAGATTTGGCAAATCCAAAAAATTTAATACATGACATGTGAGTTTTCTATCCGAATGCATTTCAATCAGGTTTAGTTACTTGATCCTCATTCTTCTAATCCCTAAAATTTTATAATTATTATAATCAAATGTGACCCTAAAATCATCTAATAAAATATTAAGGTGTGTGATCTGATATCTTAGATGGATAGGTTCTTCATGGTGGGACCAACCCACAGCTCAAGTTCTAGACTTGTCCGTGCATTTTTCTGAATTTATTTCAGACTTTTCCGCGATGTTCGTTCTATAGAAAAAGATGTTCTTGTTGACTATAAAAGTGTTTGTGATGACTTCATCAATCTTAAGATGTTGTGCCGATTCAGTATCTTATAGGTGCTCATAGAAATAGCATGTCATGTCTTCATAGGGACAAGTTTATGTGTGTGTATATAGGCATCTGCGTTTGTTGTGTTAGAAAAAAAAATATGAAAGTTGTTTGGTTGCACTGCACCACGGAAAAGGCAGATAATCGTTTCTACATATCGATCTGCTGTATACCGCGTGTTTGTGAGTAAATTTGATTTGGACTAAACAAAAAAAAATTATTCAGTAAATATTTTCATATTCTGTACGAGGAAGCTCACAATACGCTATTCTTTTCAAGTAGTACTACTACAAGAGACATTTCGGTTTCAGAAAACCGGAAATCCTACTCTTTTGCAACAAGGAAAGGAAAAAAAAGCAACGAATCACTAGTCCTTTAGGCCGATTCTCCTTGTTCGTCTTCCTCCTTCCTTTATAAGGACCGGGGGACCGGGGGACCGGGTGCCTCCCTATTTCTCCTTCAGGTCTCTCCTTTGTTTGCCTTCCTCCTAAACCTCCAGCCCAAAAACAATGGCCGCCTCCGCCGTCTCCCGCCTCAACCCCGTAGCCTCGCCTTACCTTCCGATGGCACTCGCTCCCACGTGGTGCAACCCCTCTCCTTTCTCCTACCCGCCGCCTCCGCCCCCACTCTCGCCGGCGCACGGGTGGCCTTTCGCCTACGGCGGCGACTGGTACCACACAGTGGGGATGCCCTCGTTCCCGCTGCAGACAGCATACGGGTACCCCGCTCCATTGATGGTGTATTGTTGCACGGCGCCGCCACCGCCACCGCAATCGGCGACCCGTTGTCGAATCACGGAGATCATCGAGGACGGAGGCGAGGTGGCCTCGAAGGAAGAGGTAAGGGACGAGCCTTCCCCCCGCTCCGTCCTCACTCCTTGGAGCAGGGAGCCGCCCACTTCGCCTCTGCCACCGCGAGCGCCGCTTCTGCGTCCCCCGCCGCGTACGTCTTCCGCGGGCAAACCGCGCAGTCGCCAGTGGCCACGCCTCGCCTTCAACCCCAAAGAGAACAACACGTCCCTGATGATTCGCAATATTCCCAATAAATTTATGTATGTAATACTAGTTGTTTGCCCTCTTTGTTTGATCGATCTCATGTCACCTAGCTAGTTCTTGCTTATATTTTTGGGTCTTCTGCTTAAAGATTGGCTTCATACGGGACATTGCAGGAAGAGGAGATTCATGGCCATCCTCGACCAGCACTGCGCCGAGGAGAACGCCAAGCTCGGCGGCGACGGCGAAGGGGTCAGGTCGGAGTACGATTTCCTCTACGTCCCCGTCGACTTCGGGTATGATTGCTAGCGGTTTCCCCTCCCGAGAGTTACTTTCCATACAATCAATGCTACTTTTTCCTACTCTTTGAATCCAATCCGTGTGCACCTTTTTGATGAGGTTTATTGTCTTCTGCACAGGACGATGTTCAACAAGGGCTACGCCTTCGTGAACATGACGACGGCGGCGGCGGCGCGGCGGCTCCACGCGCACCTCGACGGCCACCGCTGGGAGGCCGCGGGCTCCAAGAAGGTGTGCGGCGTCGTGCACGCGCGCCTGGAGGTACGCGCCTAGTTACTGCTCGCTCTGGCTCGTCGGTTCAATTTCCCCGTCGCGGGCTGCGCGCTAATTAATGTCCGCCATCATCATGTAATTGGATTGGGGTTCGTAATTCGTATCGCATGCAGGGGCTGGACGGGCTCGTGGCGCACTTCTCGGCGTCGTGGTTCCCCTGCGGCGGCCGCAAGGATTTCCTGCCGGTGCGCTTCGAGCCGCCGCGCGACGGCGTGCGTTGGACGGCGGAGCACGTGGTCGGCCACCTCCAGCCCCGCCGCCCCTGCTGATGGAAGCTCTCTTCGGCGTTCGCCGGCCTGCGGGCCTGGGTAAACTACCAATCGATCTTTCTTGCATTCTATCCTCGTCCATGCCATGGATGGATAGAACGGGAGATAGATTATATCGCCTCATTATTCCATGTGTTCTACAAAGTGTCGTCCTCCCTGTTTTTAGTCAGTCAGCGTGCTAGAATCTAGTGCTACTAGTAGTAGCAGAAGTGTTTAGTCAGTGTCCTAGAAGCCCCTTGTTGTATGACATGCCGGTGCGCCGCACCCTTGATGGCCTCTCGCCAGGAAAATTAAATCTCTGTTGTTGTATTATGTATGCAAAATTTCCAGCGAATCAAAGAGGTCCTAAGGGCTTATGTGTCTTCGCCTCTCGCCAGGAAAATTAAACCTCTGTTGTTGTATTATGTATGCAAAATTTCCAGCGAATCAAAGAGGTCCTAAGGGCTTATGTGTCTTCGTGTTATATGCAAGTCGAAGATGGCTAATTTTAAAATTGAACTGGCACATATTCGTGTTGTTCGCTTTTACACTTCTGCTGGAAAGCATTTTTCTTTTTGAAGCAATGCCTTCAAATAAGCACTTCAGTTCATTTATAAGATACAGAAACAAGATATGGATTTTTTTTTGTTTTGAAGAATGAAGAATTGCCTTTTAATAAGCACACCCCGTGCCGTCGTTGCCATGTCCAGCCGAAGATGGCTAAGCAACGCTCGGAAAGCATGTTTCAGTGGTTTAATTTTTGGCCAAAACTGGTCACCGTTTTTAAACTCTGATAGAGCTGTCCGTTTTAAAAAATTTGTTTTTTAAGGGAAGGCCTCATGGCACTTTTATTCAATCTGTGGTAAAGTTACATCCACAAGTTACATGTGATAATAAGGTGGTAATAAGGTGGGGTTTGGTTCTCTAGTCCTAGGACTTTTTCTAGTTCCAACAAAAAAGTCTCTAGTCCCTAAAAAAGTCCCTCCCTGTTTGTTTCCATAGACTAAGTCCCTGGTCCTTTCCTAGAGGTTATTAAATGACCATGTTGCCCCTAGTATATAGAAAAATAACAATCAAACAACACTATGGGGTGGCGGGCCAATAGGTGCATGAAAGGATGGGGTGGCGGGCCAATAGGTGCATGAAAGGGCATTGTTGGAAAAGTCTCAAAAAGTCCCAAAAAGACTCTCCTTGAGAGTCTTCTTCATTTAGTCCCAAATGCCTAGTTTAGTCCCTCCCGTTTGGTAAAAAAAGTCTCTAAAAGGAATTTTTTCTAGTCCCTACACAAAAAAATCCCTGGAAACAAACACCCCCTAAGAAGCTGGGAGGCTTCGTCCTCCCATTCATAATTCGATTTAAAGTCATGAAAAATGTCTAGCAAGAAAGTGTGCCAAACAATTCATAATTCGATTTAAAGTCATGGAAAATGTCTAGCAAGAAAGTGTGCCAAACAATTCGCTTCCCTAATTAGTTTTGGGGGAGAAAGCGCTTCTGTTGTGTTGGGGTTTGTTTGGGTAGTTTATTTTTTTTATTTGGAATGGAAGCATGCTTGAGTGGTTTATTTTTTGGTCGAAACTGATCACCATTTTAAAACTTTGATGTTGTTTGGCCATGCGCAAAGGATGGTGTGTTTGCCTGCATCCAGCAAAAACAGACAGCCCGCTAGATGCAAGAAAAGCCGGTTTAGTTTTTTTTTTTTGAGGTAATTGGCAGCAGCCTTTTATTTATACATAAGCTTGTTCATTACAGATAATGGTCCTGATAACATCAGGAGTCTCATTAAACCAACATGATCTACCATCATACTCTGCCGACCTGGCAAGAGTGTGAGCTGCCAAATTACATGATCGATAAACATGGATAAAGTTACAAGACCTAAACTTTGTAGCCCAGTTCTTGATATCGTGGACTATAGCTCGCGTAGGGGATCTATCCAAATTTGGTTCTTTGATTTTGTTGATCAGCGATAAACAGTCAGAAGCCACCATGACTCTCTGCATACCTCTCTCCCCAGCAAGAACTAAAGCTTGACGAAGTGCCATGACTTCTGCAACTTCAGGATTTTGGATTCGAGCAAAGTAGCCTCTGCTTGCCGCTTGCACCATCCCCCGATGGTCGCGAATGACCACGCCAAATCCAGCTCTTGTAGACTGAGGAAAGATTGCTGCATCCACGTTGATAAGCATCGACCTTTCCGGCGGTGGAGACCAATTTTGGCTAGACTTCAAGGCCTCGCGCCTACTGAAATTGGTCGAACTGAAAAGATGCAAATTGATGAACTCAATATAGGCTTTGATCTTTCCCACAACACGAAGTGGGTGAATTAAAGCCTCATCATTACGATGAGCATTTCTATTCTCCCAAATATGCCAAATTGCCACGGCAAAAACAATGGCATGAAAATCAGTAGCATTAAATAGCCATGTTGATATCCATTGCCTAATATGGGTAAAGCTTTTCAGGTTCAGGCAAATTCCATAACCCTTTTTAAGTTCTTTCCAGATTTCTTTAACATAGTGACAATGCAGAAAACAGTGTTCAACAGTTTCCTCCCTATTGCAAAAGTAACAATTATAGCTTGTAGGTATGGATCTTACTTGAAGTTGATAGCCTGTAGGGAGACAATCATGTGCCTGCCTCCATAATACTACTTTCATTTTATTAGGACACTGAATTGCCCACAATTTCTTCCACATTTTCTCCAATGGCTTTTGTTCAGAAGTTGGAACCTTTGCCATCTACACTCTGCTCTCCCCAGAAATTCATCGTTCTAGCTAGATTATAGGCTGATCTCACAGTATAGACGCCATTCTTTGTGTGGGGCCATGAGGCAAAGTCTGTACAACCTTCTGTACTTAAAGGAATACTCAGAATTTTCTCCACCGTGTCTTCTGTGAATCTATTTCTGATGGCTGCCTCATTCCATTGTTGACCCCTCTCGGTAATCAAGGAACTCACTAATTGGTTTTCACTCGTTGGTTGCAGAGTTCCGGGAATCACATCTAGAATCCAATTGTCCCTGTATATATGTATTTGTTTGCCATCTCCCACTCTCCACTGCAGGCCTTTTTGTATCAATCGCTTCCCATACATCAGACTACGCCATGTGTAAGATGAAGACCTCGTGCACTTCGCAGTCCAGAAATCCCCATCAGGATAATACCTACCCTTTAACACCCGGGCACATAAAGAGTTGGGCTCGGTTAAAAGACGCCAACATTGTTTACCCAACATGGCTTGATTGAAAATTGAGATGTCCCTAAATCCCATGCCTCCTAGGAACTTTGGTGAGGATAACCATTTCCATGATCTCCAATGTAGTTTCCTTCTGCCATCTTCTACACCCCATCAGAAGTTTGCAATTGATCTTCTTATCTTTTCGCAAACGCTAATGGGAAGCAGAAAACAACTCATTACATATGTTGGAATTGCTTGTGCAACCGATTTTAACATAATTTCTTTCCCAGCCCTTGATAATGGCCTATCACTCCAGCCATTAAGTCTTTTCCATATCCGACCAGTGAGAAAATTGAAACAATTAGTTGGTGAACGTCCCACCCAGGTCGGCATGCCAAGATAAGTAGCTTGTAATGTGTCATCTTGGACTCCAATTTTCCTTTTCACTCTTTCCTTTACCTGTTCGTCACAATGTGTACCAAAAAATATAGACGATTTCTGCAAATTAATTTTCTGTCCAGACCCATTGCAATACGTATGTAGTGCTGATTTTAGGGCCTCGACACTCTTGTCATCTCCCTTAATAAAGAACACACTATCATCAGCAAAAAGGAGATGGGAGATAGGAGGACCAAACCTACCATTGCGAATTCCTTTCAAGTCCCCTGACGCTTCTTTTGGCTGCAACAAACAAGATAAGCCTTCAGCACATAGCAAAAATAGGTAGGGGCTAATTGGATCCCCTTGCATAATACCTCTAGTAGGTTTAAAAGGTTCGGTAAAATCACCATTGACTTTGAATGTATATTTCACGGAAGTTATGCATCTCATTACCATCTCCACCCATCTAGCATTAAAGCCCAGTTTCAGCAACACACCCTTGAGGTATTTCCACTCTACTCTATCATATGCCTTTGTCATATCAATTTTGAGAGCAAAGAAAGGGTGTTTTACTTTTTGCTTTCTAATTGTATGGAGACATTCATAAGCAATGCGGATATTATCAGTAATTATTCTCCCTGACACAAAGGCGCTCTGTTGTTCAGAAATTATTTCCAGCAAAAAAGGTTTTAAGCGATTAGCTATAACTTTTGAAGCAACTTTGTAAATAACATTGCACAAACTTATAGGCCGGAAATTAGATAGCACATCAGGAGAGTTCACTTTTGGGATTAAAACAATTACCGAGTCACAGAAGCCATATGGAATATCTGAACCCAACAGAAAACCCTTCACCGCCGCACATACATCATCCTTTAAAATCTCCCAATGTCTCTGATAAAACAAGGCAGGGAAGCCATCAGGTCCTGGAGCCTTAGTAGGGCCCATCTGGAAAAGAGCAGCCTTGATTTCATCATTTGTATATTCTCGGCACAAAGCTTCATTAACTTTGTCATTAACCTTTCTTGGGATTGCTTCAAGGGCTGCATCTAATGAATCAGAAGGTTCAGAAGTAAATAAATTTGCATAGAATTCATAGACCATACTTTTGATCCCTTCATGATCTTTACATATTGACCCATCGGCTTTATACAAGAATTTTATTCTATTTGTTCTTCTTCTGGCTGATGCCCGTGCATGGAAGAAAGATGTGTTGCGATCCCCTTCCCGTAGCCAATCCACTCTTGATCGTTGTCGGGCCATGATTTCTTCTCTTTCAAAGAGTTCACACAACCGTAGTTCAATTTTCTTCTCTTCATCCGAGTTGTTTGAGGCTGGAATATTCTTTCTTATGGTAGCAAGATGCTTTTCCAACATTCTGATTTCTTTCTTAACCGAGCCGAAGGAAACCTTGCTCCATTTCTAAATAGAGGTAGATAACTTGTTAAGAGCAGACCATGTGTTATATAATGATGGAGTGTCGCTCTTGAGATTTTTCTAGTTCTCATCTATCATATGATCGTAATCAGGTGCCCTCATCCATGCGGCTTCAAATATGAAAGAGTGTTGCACTGGATTTATGACTGTTCGATCGCTACTCTTCGCCATTGTTATCAAAATTGCAAAGTGGTCAGACGAAGTAGTGATGATATTCTCAATAGTGCAATTATCAAACTTCTGAAGAAAATCACCATTCGCTACTGCTCGGTCCAGTCTAACCCTTGTATTCATCTCAGCATTATGTCGGTTGGACCATGTAAATTTAGGGCCAATATACCCCATGTCCACGAGCCCACAATCATCTAGGCATTCTCTGAACAAGGCTATTTGATGTTCGTCTCTATTTCGAAAGCCCATGTGTTCATCATCATGCAAAGCTTCGTTGAAGTCTCCAGCGCATATCCACGGCCCCTTCCACTGAGCCTTCAGGAAGCGAAGTCTGTCCCAAAAGATGTGCCTCAATTCCTTCCTTGGTTCACCATATACCAGGGTTGTTCGCCAACTAGCACCATCTTCTGCCTTGGCTATAATATCGATCAATTGCTTCGAATATGCTCTCAATGACACCGAGATATTTGATGACCAAAAGAGAGCAAGCCCGCCACTCAAACCCTCACAACTGACTGCAAAAGCACCTGAATATCCCAGAGACCACATGAAATTCCGAGCTCTTGAATCCCTCATCTTCGTCTCGGATAGGAAGAGGAGGGAGGGACGATATTTACTGACGAGCCATTTTAGCTCGCCCACTGTCGCGTCCGTCCCCAGACCTCGACAATTCCAACACAAGAGCCTCATTGCGTATGGCGGGGCTGCATCCCTGCAACCTCCGCCTGATCCGCTGATCTTAAGAAGTTGTCGAGCTCCTTTTTTTGTTTCTTGTAGGATTCTGATAGGGTCTCATCTCCAATTGGTAAAGTAACTGAAGGTGGGCACCTTGTACTAGTGTTATGTTCTCCAAGTGTGAGGGTTAAAGCATCCGTCCCCTGTCTCATTTTTTCCTGAGAGTTCAGAACTTGGATCTTGGGTCTGTATACCTTCACTTGCTTCCTCTTCTATCCAATCATCTGAGTACTGCTAGGCTGCACTAGGAATAGCTCCTTGTTAACCTCACTACAAATTGTTTTGCCTTTTTGTTTGAAATTTTGTTCCTCCGTCTTCATTGGGGAGGTAACCTCATTCTGTAGCTTTGTCGCAGTTGCCTCCTCTTCCCCTGATTTCTCCTTTTGAAGTCTTTGAGCGTCATTATTACCTTCCCCAAAAAGAGAGCTTTTTCCACTGGATTGTGAGCTATGTCCTGATTTTGGGGACAAAAAGGCTTTCTTTCTATCATCTTTCACACACATCCTATCAGCATTGTAAGGTAACTTACCATCTTTGTCTCTTGTACCTGGTTTCGGACATTCCAGAGAAGAGTGACCAATAATGCCGCAAGAGAAACAGTAGTGAGGGAGCCTCTCATATTGAACTTCATATGTATCAAAAGACATGTGTTTCTTTGAATATGCAGTAACCAATCTCAACAACGGTTCCGAGACTTTAACTGTAACACGAACTCGCAAACAATCGCCACTTGCCCGTCCTTCACTATCAACATCAACCTTCTCCACTTTTCCTAGCTTAGCACCCAGTGATCCCCCCCAAACTTGTTCATTAACTCAAATCGGGGGTTTTTGATACGGGCCCAAATAGTGATTTTGTCAAAGGTAACATCAGAGGGCTTCAGCTTTGTCAAAGATATTGAACAAGACTGCATGCTTACCTACAGTCCATGGCCCCCTTGCTAAAATTCTATCCATATCCTCCTTGCTTGCAAATTCCGCAATAAAAGTGTTATCCCCCACTGGTTTTATTGACAAACCTCTCGGATTTCCCCAAGCCGGTCTCAGCGCAGATGCAATAGTCTGAACATGAAGGATACTAGGAGACAATACCTTGCCAATTAGTGCCCAATCCAGGCTCACCAAATCTTCTTCATTTTCATCCTCAAGAATGACCGCTGTGGCCTCTTCAGCTATGAGATTTAGCCTCTTCATCATCTCTGCCACAACATCATCTGCTTCAAACGGGGCACCACCCACTCCAGTGCCCTCGCTACCCATCAGATTTGCCGCCACCACCGCCATGCATGGAGCGGGAGCGGACTCCGTGCTCATCCTCACACACTGCTGGTGACTCCCCACTGCTGAATCCACACCAGGGCCAAGGGTGGGCAGCAAAGCTAAAGTTTGCCCCAAAATCACCCCGAACCACGGCTGGAGATTGGAGACAGAGTGCGCCCGAGAGTGCTGGGAGTTGGGGTAGAGGGATTTGGAATCGGAGGGATTGCTGGGAGTTGGGGAATAGGGATTTGGAATCGGAGAATCGCGTGGATGAAAGCGGAATCGAAATCACGCTCACCAGATTTAGCCTAATCCTACGAACGCTCCGTCGCCAGAGGGCACGAGAAGTTTCCTAGGAGGCAAAACCGCAAAGCCGGTTTAGTTGCGTACACGAGAGCGTGACTCACATGCGCACGTATGTTAAAGCAACCCAAGAGCACTGACCATCAACACGTCTGCCATATATTCTGTCAAAACAAAAAACAAAAACGCGTCCCCATCTCGCCCCGACTCGGGCGGAGACCCCAAACCTAGCTGTCGGGCCGCCTCCATCCCCGTCCTCCCCTCCATCGCTGCTGGAGAAGCCATCGGGCGAAGCTTTGGGTGGCCGACGTCGGTGGTAGAGGTCCTCTTCCCTCTTGCATCGGGAACATGTGAGGTGGGTCAGCTAATGCCCGGGGCGCTTCTCCCGGATCTGGGTCGTGGCGGCGCAACGCGGCGGCGTGGTGGTGGGCGGAGGCAGCGGAGCTGCAGGGCAACATGGAAGAGCGGGTGGTGATGGCCGCTCGGCGTGTTCGCGCGGTCACGGCAGACATGGTTGCGGTGGTCGGCGGTTCGGCGGCCCTGGAAGGTGGCGACAAGTGAAGCTAGGGCTTCCCGCGGCAACATGGCGTGGTGCTTTCCTTGTACAAGGCGGATATGCGTTGGCGATCTGATGGCTTTGGCTCTGATTGGTTCAGATCAGAGACAATGATGAGCATGCGGGATTCCTCTCGGTGACTCTCGCAGATTGCCGTGGTAGGGCGGTAGCCCTCCTCCTAGGTTCCAGTTGTGGCTGCCGGTGTGCCAGGGCTCCCATGGTGGCAGTCCTGCTGTGGATGGTCACCGGATCTGGGCTGCCAGATTTGAGGCTTTGAAGGCGGTCTGGACGATGCACAAGTTGTAGATTGGGTTTTCTCGGGACAGATCCGGGTGAAAACCCGGTCTTCGGCCGGTAGCCGAACCTGGTGATGGTGACGCCCTTGGCGTCATTTCCTTCATGAATGCATCATCGAGGTGAAGCTACCAACTCCTCCCGCTACTTTCGAGGGAAACCCTTGATCAGTTGATCAGATGATGACGGTGCTCTTGTGTCGTTCCCCCCTTAGGGCGTCATTTTTGGAGGTGTGCATTGACTTGAGGGACCAGTGGATTGTTTTAGCTGTGGTGCGGCACAGCGTTTCATGCCATGCATCAACGATGTGGAGTCTCGGTTGCGTGGGGCAGCAGAGTCTCGGCGACAGATGTGTGATGATGGACGCGCGTAGGGAGTTGGCGTTGTCTGACACCGTGGTGGCGTCGACGGCGGGTCTGGGAAGGCCGATGCGTCAGTCCCTGCTTTGAAGATGGATCGGTGGAAAACGTCGACGGCGGACTCGAGTGCGTCGGATCGGTGTGTGTGCCCTAGACCCGACAATGCGGCTTTGTTGGGCTTCCGACTTTAGATATTAGGCTTTGGTGTGAGGTCTGGGTATTCGGCTCGGAAAATCGACATCTCTTCATCAAATGGATAGGAGTAGCGGTAGGTGTTGCCAAGATGGTGGCTTGAGACTTATGGATGTATTATTTCGTAAGGTTTTTATGAATATAAAATGACTGCATGTATCGTCGAGATGCAGAAGCCGGGGGCCATCCTCCTTTTCAAATAAAAAAGAAATGCTCGAAATAGCCATTTATAGTGAGTCGGGCTGAGTCGAATGCAAAGGGAAAGGCTGGGAGAGGGGAGGGGGGGGGGGCATCTCTATCAACTTGAAGGTCACTATGATCGTCTGTGAGTAGTTTTTTGAACTATGGGTCCCTTCTCATCACATAAGGTCCTTTAGTTGAAGCAAACAACTAAACTAGACAAATAATAATTTTGTTGCTGTTTTTATAATCAGACTTTGTATCTACATGAATGTTGACGTGGAATTTTTGTTGTTGTTGAAACATACCGGACAACTTCTGCGTAAAGGAGGGAAGGGACGTTCGACATTGTTCCTACAAATAGAACAATAGTCAGTAGCCCCAGTCCTATTCTACCTCTACTAGTTATAAAGCGGAGCTTACTATTTGCTTCCTTCCCTCCCATTGATACATGCCCCTTTCTATTGTAATATTTTTTCCAAAGAGGTAAATACACCAGAGGTCTTAGAACTTGCGTGCGGCGGTCACTTTGATGCACAAAGTTGTAAAATACGTGTTTGTGGTCACTAAACTTGCGAGGCCGTTCAAATACAGTCACTCTCATCGTACGCATGCGTATCTGTAGACGCCAGCATGGCACGGGCCCGCTGTCAGCCACCGTAATTGCTCTTGTATGATAGATTTGTAAAAAAGCCCGCGGTTCTTTTTTTATTTACATAGGAACCCCTAAAATAAGAAAAATAGTGGGGCGGCGGGGTTTCATACTTGGACGTACTGCTAAGTGGCATGATTGAACAACCACCACGCCAACAATATCATGTGTTTACTTTGCACTACTATATTAAACTGTATATCCTATCTGGGTGGATCCAAAAAGTGATAATGAAGAAATTTATGTCTTCTAATAATAAGAATGCAAAGTGCAACCGGTGGGTTCGAACCTGTGACATGGAGATTCACTCGCGCATAAGCCAACCACCAAGCAACTGCGACATGTGATGTAATTTGGAGATAGACAATGTATATGTTTTTATCACTCTTGTTCTCTGTAAGTATGTGCATTTTAAAAAATGTTTAAACATTGTAAAAAATGTTCGTGTAATTCGAAATATGTTCATGCAATAGAAAAACTACGCGAACAGTTTTTTGAACCATGCGAGCATAATTGTACATTGTGTAAAACTCACAATTTTTTTTTGAAATGTGTCAACATTTTTTAAATGCAATGTACATTTCTTAATTTACATGAATATTTTTCACAGTGTTTAAACATTTTTATAAATGCCATGTAGTTTTTTTAACGCATGTACATATTTTGAATTGCACAAACAATATTATTTGAAAATAATACATGAACAATTTTTTCTAATCCACGAATTTCTCAAATAAAACGAATAGGTGTTATTATGAATATTTAAAAACTATTTGTGTTATTATTATGCAAACATTTTTATAATTCATAAGTATTATTTTAGAATAATACATGAAAATTATTTGAAATTATCTTATTAATGGCATTATAATTTGCATACTATCTACAAATTTCTGAAAAATAAACAAGTGCAAAATGGGTCGCCGGACCACAGCCCATTTCTGTTCCATAAGCGCTTCCGTTTTTGTACATTAATCTTAGTTATTCTTAATAGCTGTCTACAGATGTGTGGCGCAGTTTGTGTGACCTGTATTGTACTAGCATTAGGTCGGGGTTCGAGATCTGACAGTTAAACTTTTCGTCCCATCGATTGTTGATTTTTTTATTTTGCATAGAAGAAGAAGAAGGGGTTTTGTGCAAAAATGCGTCCATGTGTCATTGACAGCGGGCCCATGCCATGCTGGCATCGACGGATACGCTCGCGTACAGAGAGAGTGACTGTATTTGAACAGTCTCGCAAGTTTAGTGACCCCAAACACGTATTTTGCAACTTTGTGCACCAAAATGACCGTTGCGTGCAAGTTTTAAGACCTCTGGTGTATTTACCTCTTTTCCAAATCTCTACTATTAAATTGACCCTCTTCCATCGCTTCCACTCCTTCAATTGTTTTTTCTTCAAACCACGCGACGAGCGGATAACCTCCATTGATTTATTTTCAAACCGACCCCACATCTCATTTATGAGGAAATAAATCTCATGCGATAACCCTCATTATTTTTTTTAAACAGAACCCACATTTTCGTTTTTGGGAAAATAAGTCCCTTGTAAGACTGCTCACAGTGGGGAGTAACATAGAGTAGTAACTTGCCCTAGTCTATGTTACTACCTTCATAGTGAGTAGTAACATATGAGTGGTATCATGAAAGAGTTCATTTATTATGCTATAGACTCATTATGCCTTGAAATGTGTGATGTTACACTAATTATCTAAGGCTAGTCATAGTGGGAGTAACTTAGCAAGTAACATAGCGCACTCTGAGAATTTTTTGCTTATGTGGCATGTAGTTAATGAGAAGTGGTAACATAATATGTTACTATAACATAGCGCTTTCCAAGACAAGATGGGTCTACAAGCTAATTAATGAAGTCCTCTATGACACTACTAATATGTTACTTTGCACTATAAAGGTAGTAACTTAGACTAGTGTCATATGCATGACACTAGTATAAGTTACTCCCCACTATGACCAGTCTAAGTGTCCACAAACCCCTCTCTTCTCATTAATTAGCTGCCACATAAGCAATCTTGTATTAAAATGTGTGATATTACTAGTTAAGTTACTCTCATTGTGACTAATCTAAAGCAATCAACCAACATCAAATACATCCAGTAGCAAGAAATCTATTGCAAGCAAACAATAAAATCAACTCACATAGTTGTACGCACACATCTCGATCATATCTTTCCTTAAGGAGAGCATCACCCATAAGGACAGGCGTGTCCGACAGCACGCCCGTGAGAGGGTCGAGAAGAAGGTGCGGAAAAGGGCGTTGTCGACTAGAGTTTGCCGTGTTAGCTCCGACGACATTTACCACACCCGCGCCGGGCTTTTCGGCTTCGCAATAGGCGGGCATCTCGGATGGCTTCACACAGGACCCAAACTCCCTCAAGGACCCAACTAACAAGTCGCCGCAACTCCAACGATTGAATTGTATGGTTGTTGAATTTTTTGCGTGCTACATTGATCGGATGATTTACGTGTATGCCCTCGTAAGGGTTTGAGGTTTCGGATATAAGAGCATCTACAGCCAGACTTAGCAAATGCACCCCCTAAACGTCTGCAGACACGCCCGGTCAGTGTCTGGGCGTGTTCGTTTTGAGCCCCTACTTGTCCTATCCATACATGCACCCATGCTTAGTGGCGGAGCCAGGGGACGAGCAGGGGCCAGGACCCCCCCCCCCCTAACCATCAACCAATACTTGCGAACGTGTATACAGAACCATCGATAAATCACAAGCACATGCATAGTCCCCCCCCCCCCCCGCCCCCCCCCCCCCCCCTATCTCTCAACGTGTATATAGATTAGAAAAAGGCCACAGTAAAAGCCCACTACCGTCAAGATTGCGAAGAAGCCTCCGATCAGCACTAACCGGGTACGTCCGCAAGCCCTTATATCTTCATATCTTCTCTACATTTGGTTTTACTATGAGGGCTCGCGGACAACCCGAATGTATATGGATGATAAGAGGGATTGATTGGATCATTTCTTTTCCTTCTCTCTTATGTCCGACACTTGGCATGTCCACTGACATCTCTGGAGGATTTGAGAAGACCGGCTCTTGATGCTCTAAGAGGTGTGGTTGCTCACACAGATAAATGGGGTCGGGCCACTCATGTCCTCGGACATGTAGGTGGACATATAGGGGGTCCAATGAGGCAAATGTGGTTGAAGTTCCTCCCAATTTCAATTTGGCCTGCTGCCCTGTTATCACAAATGACATCAAAATCGTCTACTTCGCTTTTTGAGTTATATTTTGTTTGGAGAATATCTTCGAGTTATACTGATTTGATTTTCTGTGATAACTTAGATTCACACTGTCGATGACCTATTTTTTCAAAATAATTTGGAAACTGTCTACCCATACACGCGCACCAATACCTCACCCCTCCAATCCTATCTGCAGGCGCGCGCGGCCACACGCTGGCGACCGGGGTGACATGGGCGAGACCGCGAGACGAACTGCTGCAGATCTATCTGGTGGCTGGCTCCGTAGTCTCTTCACGTGGCGAGACGATCAGGTCACGCTGATGATGCCCTTGCCATTAACGAGGATGTGAAGCCGCGGGAAGAAAAAGAGGGTGGCCCTGGCGCCGTTTCTCTGCAACTCCTGCACGGCCGTCCTCTCCAACTCTTGTAGGCGCGAGTGGAGACAACAGACATGGACGGAGACGGGGGTGAGAGAGAGCGCCGCGGTCGTAGATGTGACGGTGCATCCTTCCCGGCCCGTGGCACGGCAGGTCAGCTGCTCCGGCTGCTACAGTGGCACGCACGCTGCTATGCATGCGGTGGAGTCCCTGCCTTGGGATAGCCGAATTTGCATGCTGATGGATCAGCAGCCCTAGGATTTGGTAGGGTGCGTTGGAAAGCGGCGAGCGCTGCGCCGCGGCAGCGCTTCTGCGAGGATACGCGATGGAGAGGGAGTACTCGATTGCATCATGGAAAATCAGCGGGTTTGCGGCAGGCTACGAGCTCTACTCGTAGGTACTGCACGGCGCGACGTTGCGAGAGCTCGTCGTGGCTGCTAGCTCCTACCCTAGTTCTACTTCTGGTAGGGGGGAGCGCATGGATAGGAGCACACAATCTAGTCTGTCCCGAAGCAAGCAGCCGAGACTGATTGATGTATCCGGCAAATTAATGCCGTGCCTTTTCTTCACTTTTTTTATGTTTCTCCTTTCTGGAAGTGGTAGTACTGTACTACATGGACGCGGGGACGAGTACGGCTGACACAGAGGAACCCCTGGAAAATGCGCTAGTGCAGTGAGTAGTGAGACTGGATGGATATGTACCAATGCATGGGCAATGCATGCCATATTGCGATGTGTGCGTATGCACCAACACCGGACGACACATTTGCTGTCGTTTGTGAATAGTGAAATGTGTGGGTTAAGGTATGGTGGCATGCACGGGGCATCGGTATGGCAGTATGGCACGTAGGGCAAAGCCAACTCCAGGCGCGTGACCCATTTCTACCCTAAATCGTTCGTTTATATTCATTTGTGGTAAAATGGACAAACCGAACGACTCAACGCATGGGAGCATACAGACGTTTCGTTCGGTCTGTGTCCGCTTTTGCCCCATTTCCAGATCAAAGTTGCTCTCGGTTTGCGGCCACAGCGGATAGAAAGCGGACGTCTTTGCGTCCTCGTCGTCCGTCTGTGTCCGCCTCGACCCCACCTGTCACTCTCTCCTTTTCTGTACCTGGCCCACCATACAGACAAAATCCGAACAAAATGGGTATAGATTTAGGGTAGCGGCGTTGGCCGCAGCGAGTTTGTGCGGCCTCTGTCCGGCGTTTGTTCTCTCTATTTCTACCCCATATGGACAAAATCCGGACAAAATGGGTATAAATTTAGGGTCATGCGGTGGAGTTGGCCTAACAGTCGGAGCGCGAGAGGTAGCTGGCTTTCAGGCCAACTCCACCGTGCGACTCTATCCTGTCCGCGCACGTCTGTTTGGGGTAAAACGGACGAATCAGACAGCCCAGCGCGCGAGCGCAAACGAATTTTTGTTTGTTTTCTGTCCGCTTTCGACCCATCCTGGCCCAGTTTGCGCTGCTTTTGGGGTGAAACGGACAACACGCGGACGCGCGGGCCGTCTGCGTGTGTCCTCCCCTGGCCCGCCTGCCGGTTGCACAGGGACGCCTATTTCTATCCGCCTCCCTCCCTCCCTTCGACTGCACGCCCTCCATTCTTCTCCACTCTTCCCTCGCCGTCGCCGCTGCCATTGTAGCTGTGCAGCTCGGACGCGCGCTTGCCCAGCCCCTTCCCCTCGGCGCCCCCGAGCTACCCAACCACGACCACCTGATTTGTGCACCCGCCGGCCGGATTTGGGGCGGATCCGGTCGGTCTTGGGCTCGCCCGGCTGTGGGAGGTCGTGCCGCGCCATGGACTGGCCAGGCACTGAGCAGGAAGTCCCTGGCAGGGCCGCAAGGCCACATGCAGGCAGTGGCTCCTCCTCTAGCCGCTCGGATCTACACCGTCGGTGGTCCGCCGGCAGATACACGAATGGCGGTCGACCGGGCTCGGTGCTAGCCCAAAAGCTCATCGGCGCACCGTTGCCGCTCATTAAGTGCGACCACTGCCTAAAGAAGGTCGTGCGCCGCGTGTCTACAATGCCGGAACATCCCGGATGGATGTTCATCAAGTGCTTAAATGATGGGGTATGTGCTCTTTTTAGCTTCGGTTTGTGATGTAGATTTGATTAGTTATGCTAACTTCAAATTTTGTTGTGTAGAATGGATGCAAGTTTTGGTATTGGGAAGAAGAGTACATCAATATATTGATAGAGCGCAATTTAGTGGATGTTCGTGCACTTTTAGCTAGCATAGAGGTTGTAGATGAGACAAATGCACTTGTTGCTAGATTAGAGGCTAGACACGAGACTAGATGCGAGGAAGCAACCTCTACTTCTTTAGACTCGAAAAAGAAAGAAACACGCAAGATGGAGGCGGCTCCTCCGCAGATCAACAATGAATGCATCGAGAAGACACTAATCCAACTTACAAGAGCAGTTATGGAAGTTGGATATCTTCTAAAATATATTCTTGTGGTTCTTATTTTCTTTGGTTTTACTTTTCTAGTCAAAATTTGGTGATGTATTCCCATGTATCAAGAATGAATGATGAAAAAAAGTTTAAGGGCTTGCAAAGAAAAAAAGTACGCGGACAGGATGCGGCCGGGTCGTCGGGATGCGTTCGCGCGTTCGCGCGTTTGGCGCACGGCCACCGCATCTCAGAAACGGCCCGGACATGACCCCATTGCCCTATTCAAATGGACAGAATCCAAACAAAGCGGACGTTCGTTTCGGGTCGCGCGCAATGGAGTTGGCCTCAGCCCTGCAGGATGGCCAGTGCGCCCTTGGTTGGGTTGTTTTGGTGGGATGGGATGTTCAACGGGCAAAGGAAATGGGGGTGGACTAGCGAGTAATGCTACACGTACAAACGAGTCACAAGCTTTTACGAAGAGGGTTAATTTGATTGGTCAATAGGTGGCGAGGCGGCCCACCCCTCCCAAAAATCAAGGGGGCAAGTTTATGATTGGTTAGTAGATAGAAAAAATTCTAGTCAGCGTGTAATTGCGTGTAACTCTTTGTATGTTTAGCATTATAGGTGGACTACCTGCTCAACAACTTTGGGTTGACCGTAAGTTGCCAACATTGCCACTTGCCAGAAATGAATTAGTCTGAGCAAAGAAAAACTCATTGCATAAAATGGCTTACTAAGAGCATCTAAAGCCGGCGCCCCAAATCTGTCTCAAACGTCTGGGCGAACAGACAGGTCACTCACCGGTCACAAAAATACGATTCAGACAGACGCCTCAAACAAGCCTCAAACGCATGGGCTATCCGGCGTCCCTCATATCCAATCCAAATGTTGGGCGGATATGGGGCGACCCAGGCGCGTCCCGGGCGTGACCGCCATGTCAGCCCGACCCACCTTGACCCCATGTCGTTCCCACAAAAATCACCAATCCGGAAACTCTACCTCAGTTCCCTCCATTCTCGCTCGGTCTCTCCTTCTCCGATTCCGATCCAGTTCAACGACTCCGGCGACCATGTCTAGCTCCGGCAACCGCTCCAACTCCAACATGGATGCCGACGAGGAGTCGGCCCGCCGCATTGCCCTCGAGAGGTCCAAGGTGGACACAGGGGAAGTACCGGATATGTCGTCTCGCCTCTCCCCTGCCGACGCTGGTCCCTCCTGGCCCGCGTGCATCACCACGAGGGATGCGCAGTCTACGCATCCCCCATGTCGGCGCATGCCCCCACCAGTTTTTTCTCCCCACGTGGGCAGTGGTGGGTGCTTGTGCCCGCCCCGTTGTCGGTGTCAAAACTGACGGATCTCGGGTAGGGGGTCCTGAACTGTGCGTCTAAGGTCGATGGTAACAGGAGACAAGGGACACGGTGTTTACCCAGGTTCGGGCCCTCTCTATGGAGGTAATACCCTACGTCCTTCTTGATTGATATTGATGAGTATGAGTATTACAAGAGTTGATCTACCTCGAGATCGTAATGGCTAAACCCTAGAGGTCTAGCTTGTATGGCTATGATAATGAGTGTCCTATCCGGACTAAGTCCTCCGGTTTATATAGACACCGGGAAGATCTAGGGTTACAAAAGGTTGGTTACAAAGAAGGAAATCTACGTATCTGATCACCAAGCTTGCCTTCCACGCCAAGGAGAGTCCTATCCGGACACGAGTATAGTCTTTGGTCTTCGTATCTTCACAGCCCATCATTCCGGCCCATGGCTAACAGGCCGGACACCCGAGGTGTAACACCCTCGATGCGACTATAGCTCCCACGTGTCGAGGCACGACTTAGAGACATAATCGCATTGAAGGCATATGTCGCAAGTGAGGTAATCTTCACACAACCCATGTAATACGCAAGGGAAAGAGATACATAGTTGGCTTACAATCGCCACTTCACACAATTACATGAATAAAGCATTACAACAACCAAATACAATCAGGGCCCGACTACGGAGCCAAAATAAAAGAAGAACCCCAAATGCGACAAAGGTCCCCGATCGACCCCAACTGGGCTCCACTACTGATCAACTAGAACGAAACACCACAAAGGACAAGATCTTCATCGAGCTCCTCCTGAGCTTGGTTACGTCAACTGCACAGTCTCATCGGCACCTGCAAGCTGGTTTTGGAAGTATCTGTGAGCCACGGGGACTCAGCAATCTCGCACCCTTGCGATCAAGACTATTTAAGCTTATGGGTAAGGTAAAAGGTATGAGGTGTGGAGCTGCAGCAAGCGACTAGCATATATGGTGGCTAACATACGCAAATGAGAGCGAGAAGAGAAGGCAAAGCACGGTCGATAAAAGTATGATCAAGAAGTGATCCTATAACAACCTACGTCAAGCATAACTCCAACAACCGTGTTCACTTCCCGGACCCGCCGGAAAGAGACCATCACGGTTACACACGCGTTGATTCATTTTAATTAAGGTCAAGTTCAGGTTTTCTACAACCGGACGTTAACAAATTCCCATCTGCCCATAACCGCGGGCACGGCTTTCAAAGTTCAAATCCCTGCAGGAGGGGTGTCCCAACTTAGCCCATGACAAGCTCTCACGGTCAACGAAGGAATAGACCTCCACCCGAGACATTCCGATCAGACTCGGTATCCCGGTACAACAAGACATTTCGACAGGGTAAAACAAGACCAGCAACACCGCCCGAATGTGCCGACAAATCCCGATAGGAGCTGCACATATCTCTTTCTCAGGGCACACTCAGATGAGCAAGACGTCGGGTAAGCCAGCCCAGAGTTGCCCCTGGTAGCCTCGGACATCGCTCAGTTGGACCAACACTCAGAGGAGCACTGGCCCGGGGGGTAAAATAATGATGACCCTCAGGAGCGCGACTCCCAAGGAAAATAAAAGGCTAGGTGGCAAATGGTAAAACCAATGTTGGGCATTGCTGGAAGAGCTTTACTTAAGGCGAACTGTCAAGGGGTTCCCATAATAGCCCAACCGCGTAAGGGACGCAAAATCCGGGAACATAACACCGATATGACGGAAACTAGGGCGGCAAGAGTGGAACAAAACACCAGGCATAAGGCCGAGCCTTCCACCCTTTACCAAGTATATAGATGCATTAATTAAATAAGATATATAGTGATATCCCAACAAGTAAATAAATATCCCAACAAGGAACGGCCTCCAATCTTCACCTGCAACTAGCAACGCTATAAGAGGGGCTGAGCAAAGCGGTAACATAGCCAATCAACGGTTTGCTAGGACATGGTGGGTTAGAGGTTTGACATGGCAATTTGGGAGGCTGGCAAGCAAGTGGTAGGCATCGTAGCAATGGCATAGCAAAAGAGCGAGCATCTAGCAAGCAAAGATAGAAGTGATTTCGAGGGTATGATCATCTTGCCTGAGATCCCGCAAAGAAGAACGAGTCCATGAAGAAGACAAACGGACGAAGACGAACGGTTCCTCACAAACACGACGTTATCGGAACCAACCCGAAGAAGCAACACCGGAAAGAAGCAAACAACATGGTAAACAACCACCACATAGACATGGCATGATGCACAATCAAGTATGATGCATGTCCGGTTTAATGAAGCATGGCATGACAAAGTGCACAAACAATCCTACAAATTAAGTGGAGCTCAATATGCAACGAGTTGCATATTGACGGAGCACCACATCAATTATTTAGTTTGATCTCGTTTATGTACCCAACAATATTAAATGTTGTTAAACATGGCAAGAGAGTGAAGCAAAGCAAAACTACCTATCTAGTCAAGTTTAAATGAGGCCGGGAACAACAAACAACAAATTCCGGTAAATCCCCATATGCATATTTTAGATTAGGACCTGTTCTGCCCTAAACACAATTTTAGGGTTGTTAAACATGCAAAGTAAGGCCACCATGATAAACTAGGCAAAATTCTACCCCATTTACATATAAAGATTATTTAATTCGGAGCTACGGTTGAATAGTTATGAATTAAATCATTTTAACATGGCATTTATAAAAAATTAAACAAACAACATTTTAAACATTTTAAACATGGATGAAAGTTGCATATTATTAATCTACACAAAATTCTGAGCAAGTTTCATATATAAAACATTTTAATTCGATGCACGGTTAGTGAGTTATTAAATGCATGAACTAGGGGGCTTTTCTGCAAAACTGGCAACCTCTGGATAAATAGGAAAATCCCAGGCGCTGAAAAAAAACATCACGGGCCGAATCCTAGAACAGGAGCATGCGCTGGGGGCGGCTCACCCATGGGCCTTGGCCCATCTGCAGAGGAGCCGGCTTGGGGCAGCGGGGCTGGGCCTCCCAGGCCGATCGAAGCAGGGGGGCGCTGAGCCTGGTGCGTCGCGAATCTGGCCCGACTGGGCCTGGCTTGGCGCTGCGCTGGGCCGGGGGAGCTGGGCCGGCCCAGGTCGCGGTTAACGGCGGACGACGCCGTTCTCCCGATCGAGGCAAGGGCGGTGGCGCCGGGAGGAGGTCCGAGTGGATCCGGTCGCCGGAGTTGGCGGGGAGGAAGAGATGGAGGCGCAGGGGACGGAGGGGCGCGGAGCCAGGCGCGGCCACACCCTCCTCGAACAAGAGCTTCTCGATGCAGGGGAAGCAGACGTCGGAGCGGCGGAGCTTGCTGCTGGCGACGCGGGATCCGGGCGAAGAGGGCCTTGGCGCGACGCGGGTGACACGGCGGCGCGAACGGGGCGTCTTGGCGCTGGTCCACGCGGGCGCTGGAACGGGCTACAGATCGACGGGACTTTGGTCTCGGAGCAGCGGGGCGGCGGCCATCCACGGCGTTGGGCAGGGAGGCCCACGGGCGGCGAAGACGGCAAGTGGACAAGGCGCTGCTGCGCTGGCGCGGCGCGCGAGGCTGAGGCCACCGGAAGGAGCAGGTCAGGCGCTGCACGAAGCAGCAAGGGGCGGCCATGGCGTGGAGCTCCTGGGTCCTTGTGTTCCCTGCGAGAGAGAGAGAGGGAGCAAGGAGATGAGAGGGAGAGAGAGAAAAGGGAAGGGAAGGGAGAAGAGACACGGGCGCAGGGTGAGGGGGCCGGCCTGATGCAGCGGGCGGTGGCTCCGGCGAGGTCGAGGAGGTTGGATCGAGAGGAGGGGATCAGGGGATGGCCTGGTGGTTGGTGCGGGGGGGAATGAGAGGATCCCGAGGTGGAAATGAGTGTGGCGGCGGCGGCTGGGAGGATCCCTAAAAATTAGGGATTTGTCCAAAATAGTCTAGGAGTGGACTATATATATGGCAAAGAGGGAAGTTTAGGGGTTAACCCGTCCCTCCAATTAAAATCGAGCGGTCGAGAATAAAACACTAGGAAGTCCAAATAGGAAAACGATGACGTTTTATAGACGTTTGGGGATGATCCGGACACAGCGGTGACGACTGCCCGGGTCGGGTCCGGGACAACTTTCGGACGCGCGCGAGGGGGGCTGCGGGCTGACGAGAGAGGTTAGGTTGGGCCTGGCGGTAGGTAGTGAGCTGTGTAGGCGGTCTCGAGCTGAGAGAAGAGAAGAGAGGGGAAGGCCCGGCGACTGTTTTCGGAGACCGAAAACGTCCGACGTTAGACCGGCTATATTGCCGCTATATTTATCCGTTGGGACGTCAAACGGACTCCGAATGCGATGAAACTTGGCAGGCGGTCTACTGAAAACAAAACAACACCGCATGCCAACTTTCAACCCATTCCAAGAACATTTTCCGGCCACTTATAAAATAATATTTCGGACATGCCGCGGGCGCGTGCAAGTGTTTTTGGGCTCAGAACGGACAACGGACGGAACAAGGAGACCGGGACTGATGCAAGTTTTGAAAACATGATGATGCAATGCACATGATGACATGACAAGATGCAACACGCAAGCGAATGACAACGCAACAATAGCGAATAACTGGACGACACCTGGCACATCGGTCTCGGGGCGTTACAACACTCCACCACTACGAGAGGATCTCGTCCCGAGATCTAGAATGGCACCGGAGGGAAAACGAAAGAGAAAGAGAAGAGGTAAAACTAAGTTGCTTCTTTGACAAACGAGTGAAACCAAAGAACCTTGAAAAGGTTAAGCCATATCGAGAAAAGAATACAACAGAGATAAATGAAGTTGAAAGCACTCCGGTAGGGAAGCGGAATAAGGAATTACAAATTTGGACAGCACTTCGAATGAAAAGAGATGAAAGACTTGATAAAATGAGAGAACTTGAGCAAAAGGGACACAACACTCCGGTTAAATGGATAGGTACGAAAAGAACATGATCTTTGCCAAACAAGATGATGGGTTGAAAAGAGCAACATCACAAAGCCTCCGGAAGAAATGTAAGAATGGACCCAAAAGAACAGAGAAGAAGGCAACAAGTTCTGCCTGAAATGAATTTGAGAGAGCATCTTTAAAAAGAAAAATTGAACGGAGTTGTTGGGAAATCAACAACAAAAAGAATAAACTTGATATGGTCTTGTGGAGTACATCTCAAATTATGAGGTGACAACCTGCCACTCACGGGAAAAAGAATTGGATTGGTATGAGCAAGGAGACAAGAAACTTATTTCACCAGAAGGATGAAAGAAGTACTTGGGTCATTTATGAGCACCATAGGTAGCAACAATCCTTAGGGAACGCTCTAGGTGAAATATCACCCAAGATAATTCCAACGAATAGGTTGATGGATTTAAAATACCTCATTCTTAAAAATATGTGAATCATGAAACATGAGCTCAAATTATCAAGAATGACATAATACCACCTCAATGATACGGTAGAAAGAATTGCACTTCGGAATGCGAGATTAAGAATACTTGAGCTCCTTAAAAGGAATCTCGATGAACACTTCGAGAATGAATTAACTCCTTGATGAATCCATCATGCAGAACCTCCAAGAAGAAACTCCGGTAACAAAAGAATAAAAAGAAAGAGAAAATGAAAACACAAGGTGAACCCTTGCAATGATTTAGATGGATATCCGTGATAATTAGAGCTTGGAACTCCGGGAAGAAAAGATAAGATGAACAATTGAGATCTTGATGAACCTCCGGAATAGGGAAATAATCATTTGGATGAAACAAGAATAAGAATTACATTATGCTTAACCTTCACCAATTAAATTGATGACAATCAACGGGTTTGGCATATTACTTATTCTCGTAGAAAAGATTAAGAGAGATATAACATCAGACTTGGGAAGGTTTTGAACGAATGGAAGGTTTGAAACAATGAATAAATTGATATGATAAGAAAGAAGAAGAAATCTTGAACGAACCACCGCAAGAAATGAAAATGAACGAAGAAAAGATAAAGGAACATCGGGAAGAACTATTGAACTGAAACAAAGAGATCACACGTTGATTAAAGAATATTGAATGATGCACCGGTGAGATTTGGAGAACCATAGCTGAAAGCCGAGAATGAATACTTCTGAGATGATGGGCTCCGGATAAAACAAACTAAAATACTCTTGAAATGCTCCGGATAGGTGAAAAGAATACTCACAATGAAAAATAATTATGAGAGGATGGCAACAAACTAGAGCCACGAATCTTGAAGAGAATGGAGCAAGATATGGAGGTAAAAATCTTCTTCAGTCTTCAAATGATGAGAATGCCAACGAGAAACACCACCAAGAATTATTTAGACACTCCGGAAGAATCAAACGAAGAGGTTGAGCCAACGATGAAAAGAATTGTGAAAGATCCAGGAGAAAAGCATTTGACTGATGATAATTCATTCTTACGTCAAACTTCAAAAAAAAGAATTTGATGATAGCTCCGGGGAGATTAGAAGAGTCAGGTAAGATCCTGGGAAAAGACCTGTGGGTTAGGGCCCACTCAAAAGTTACACCGTTGAAATGATTTACTTGAAAAGAGATATTGCACCGGTAGAATTAAAAGGCTTGAATGAGATAAACATCCTCAAAATAGGATTAACGGATCTTGAATGACAAGACGATCCTTCTGAGATATCTTCAGCACTCCGGAACAATTGAATAGCGAGAGGTGAATGATTAAGAATTGCATCAGCATGAGAAAACATTGAAACGAGGAAAATGATATGATCAACAAAGCTTGACTTGAAACCACCGGGGAAGAAAACGAGTGACGAACTTGAAACTCCGTAAGCATCTTCATGACAACCACCGGATACGAACATGAAGGAAAAGAATGGAGAGACTTCCATCGATAAAATGATACTTGATTGAGAAATCTGAGTCCTTGAAGAAAAAGGGGGGGGGGGGGGGGGAAAAACAAATGCAACTTGAGATGGATGAAACGAACACCGTAGAGAAAGCTGAGATTGAAACTTGCGGATGTTGCAATGATCGGATCCATTTGAAGAGAAGCACACCGGTTGAGAAGAGGATTGACATGACAATCTCGATTATCAAGAAGGATTAGTATTCGCATCGGAGTATGAGAACACCATTTGGGGAAGGTATGGAATCAACATTTGACATTGAAGCAACTTGAATACCACAACTGAAAACAAAACAAAGGATTGGCTTGCAGAATAAGCCGGAACAGACATATGATAGAGATTTCGTCCGAAGCTTTCGTGGTGGGGCCTACACGGGCTCGATCGTACAGCACCATCATGTACAAGGCAGTGCACATGACATACGAAGCGTCCCCGAGTCGGCATAGCCAAGGACTCTTTAAGACACAACGAGACCACTGTAAAACCAACCGTGAATAGGCGGACCACTAGACGTCGAACCCCAATTTCATATCATAAATTTGTCGAAAAGATATCCTAAGAGCTACTTGAATTCCCACTTATGAAACTCCCGAACCTTTCCGGTTATGCAATCAGGTGTTGGGGATACAGGGGAAGCATAATATCTCACCCAAACTAGCAAATCCTACATCCAGCCGTATCCATCCTTCAACACATAACCGAGAAAAAACTTCGGAAACCATCTACCTCAACCTTCGAAAAGCATCCGTTATACAAGTTATGGCAATACTCCCGAACTCCCGCCCCAGTACTGGGTGGCGTCGAGGTTATCTCACCAACGAACTGCTTAAAAGAGATTTCCATGTCGGCGTACTAAACTCAGGTATTCCAGAACTGCAACGATAAAATTATGACGACAACACCTCAGAGCTCAACTCCCCGGGACACTTCCACAAAACCCCTGACAGGAGGCACCAAGACAATGTTCTCGTCACAAAACCATCGGAACGATTCCAAGATACCCGCGTGATCCTAAAAACAATTTAGTGAAATTTGAGAAGAGAAGAGTCAAAACTCTACGCCAGGATGCCTTACCAGAGCGATGAGGAGACTAGGGAGTAAAAAGAATTCCTAAACTCTCCGATATATAATTCCTAAATGACTCAAAACATTTTTCTAGACACAACTCGGCCGCTAAAACAATCAAGCAATGGGGCTCCTAAGGTCGGGGAAGGCTCTGATACCAACTTGTAACACCCTCGATGCGACTATAGCTCCCACGTGTTGAGGCACGACTTAGAGACATAATCTCATTGAAGGCATATGTCGCAAGTGAGGTAATCTTCACACAACCCATGTTATACGCAAGGGAAAGAGATACATAGTTGGCTTACAATCGCCACTTCACACAATTACATGAATAAAGCATTACAACAACCAAATACAATCAGGGCCCGACTACGGAGCCAAAATAAAAGAAGAACCCCAAATGCGACAAAGGTCCCCGATCGACCCCAACTGGGCTCCACTACTGATCAACTAGAACGAAACACCACAAAGGACAAGATCTTCATCGAGCTCCTCCTGAGCTTGGTTGCGTCAACTGCACGGTCTCATCGGCACCTGCAAGCTGGTTTTGGAAGTATCTGTGAGCCACGGGGACTCAGCAATCTCGCACCCTCGTGATCAAGACTATTTAAGCTTATGGGTAAGGTAAAAGGTATGAGGTGGAGCTGCAGCAAGCGACTAGCATATATGGTGGCTAACATACGCAAATGAGAGCGAGAAGAGAAGGCAAAGCACGGTCGATAAAAGTATGATCAAGAAGTGATCCTATAACAACCTACGTCAAGCGTAACTCCAACAACCGTGTTCGCTTTTCGGACCCCGCCGGAAAGAGACCATCACGGTTACACACGCTGTTGATTCATTTTAATTAAGGTCAAGTTCAGGTTTTCTACAACCGGACGTTAACAAATTCCCATCTGCCCATAACCGCGGGCACGGCTTTCGAAAGTTCAAATCCCTGCAG